>NC_045543.1:71944108-72059108 GCF_009769535.1 Thamnophis elegans | reverse complement strand
GCTGAGCATATAATTATAGACATAAAAGTATGTGGAAGGGAGCGGTAATAAGATAGTAAAAGAAGAAATAAGGCCAAGGTTAAGTGAGGAATGAATGAATATGGACTGAATAAAAAAATGATTGAAACAAATACTCTTACATTGAGTTGATAGATAGCTGTCCTTTTTCAGCAGCTGAAATATGGTTAGACACTGTTTCAATACTTTTATTAATGATGATTTTGTCTTGCACTGGCAATAATCTCAAAGCAACTTAGCCAGGAAGCTCATCATCAGCCAGCATAGGAAGAAGGCTGAGAAAGATCTGTCAGATTGTTTTGTCAAGGTGAATTGAGGTGGCCTCTCTCTGTGGTGAGGCAAATTACCTCACCTTCATGGCCCAAATCATTTGAGTGAAACAAACCTCAGTCACTTTACACAGTCAGACTATATTGGCTCTGAAGGCACTTTCACACAGGGTTAGTGTTTTGGCCTCAGGTAAGTAAAGTAGCAAGGATGATTAAAACCCTTTAATCCTGAGAGAGTGAAGTGACACATGAATGAAATTGTATAAATTAAGTAGCGGAGTAGACTTTAAATCAGGGTGAATGTGAAATTCTTCAGATTGCTTTAAAATAGAACTCCCAGAAGCCCATCCCAGCATAGCCAAGGGTGAGGTTCCACTCTCTATATCAGGGGTGAAGAATTATGGTCCTCTTATGACTTGGGGACTTGAACTCCTAGAACTCCTAGAGTTCAAGTCACCAAGTCATAAAGGAGCCATAGTTTCCCACAGTGGTGGGTTTCAAATCCTGTTCCAACTGGTATGGTTGGAACGGGCCTGGCAGCGTCCTCATGGATGCATGCAGAGTGCATGCACACGTCTGCAGAGCATGCATGCATCCTAGTGCCTCCGTGATGCTCTGTGACACTCCAGCTGTGGAGCATCGCACAGACGCTGTATGCACCATGCGTGTGCACAGAAGCGCAGAAGCCTTTAAACACAGGTAAGGACCTTGGGCAGGTGGATGGTTCCTCTGGAGCACCGTACCAGAACGGTATCCAGTGCTCCAGGCTGGTTCCAGTATGCCTGTACCAGGGCGTACCGCCTGCAACCCACCACTGTTTTCCCACCTCTGTTGTAATCAATATTTTTCAACCACGTCAAAGGTAACCTGTGTGGACTATAAGTCCCAGAATTCCTCAGCCAACACATAAAAACAAAGGCCAATGTTGTAATTAAGCAGAAACTTGCCCATCCTCAAGCCTTTTAGATTACTTACAGATATATGGCTAAGAGAAACAGAGAATAAACTGAAAAGAAACTTGGAAATCCAAAGGAATTACTGCAACATGCTGCTATTCTGCCTCACATCTTACAATAATAACCACTTAGATGAATGTGTTAGGTCTGCACTAATTAATCACACAATATTGTAGGCAGATGGGCTAGTTAAGTGTAATATTTGGTACCATAAATTTCCCCGTATATTGATATTTCACCAATGAAGAATTCAACCATTTTAAGGGAGAGGGAGAGGTTAGAAAAGAAAAAAAAACCCTAAAAAGTGTTAATTCTCCCTTGCTGTAAATTCTGTAATAAATCCTCATTAGAATAATAATATTATAGATGAAGAACTTAATATTGAATAGATTTGCACGCTAGCTCTTTATTGGTGTGCTTCGTAAAGGCCTTATAGTCATCATTTGCACAGAGTAGATTTAGAAAGACGTACAGATTTGTACAGTTTTGTAGTTTCAAGAGCATGCATCATTCTAAAACGGGATTAATCTCCCTCCCCCTTTATCTCTGTACTTCACCAGGCTCATAGGAAATATTTAGGATAATAGTGGAAATAGAATTTAAAGCAGGATTCTATGGCTAAATGAGTTTCTTTTTCAGAACACTGAACCATATGATTTTTTAAATCTATTCCTTGGAAGTATGTCTTCAAAAGTATCTTCCTTCAAAAGAAGGAAATACATATTTCCTAATGTAGGAAATAATTCCCACATTATTGTCCAAAGTCTCTTACTGGAGAAGCTGAATTGTTGCAGATCATTGTAACTTATAACTTCTTTAGGGGTTTCTCCCCTTTTCCTATAATATAGCCTCCACCTGCACATGCACATAATACACATAATATAGCCTCCACCTCCACATGCAATGGCTCTATTTCAGGAAAAGAGTGTTGTGGCCCACAGATGGCAAGCAGAGCTTGCAGTAGAGTCAGATAGTGAAGAGGTTGGGGAGGAACATGAGCCAGTCCTGGGCGCTGAGGAAAGCTCGGATGAGGGCTCTGCATTGGAGGCAGAGAGGGAGCTAGACAGCAGTGAGGCAGAGGAACAGCTGGAGCCTGTTCCCAGGGTGCGCATGGACAGAGCTGCCAGAAGACAAGAACAACTAAGAAAGCACCATCCACTTAGGAGTAAAGCCACATCTTGGAGGTGATTGGCCCTTCCAACAGGAAACAAAAGAGGAGTAAATGGGGAATGGGCTTTTGCAGGAAACAATTTGTTCATTCGGTTGGTTCAAGAGTGGAAAGTTCTGTTTGATACTATAAGAGACTCTGTGCCAAGTTTTGCCTTGCTCTGCATTTGGAAACTAGTTATTTGGCAGCTCTCCAAATGAGATAAGGTTCGTGTTGATAAAAATTCCTCTGAAAGACTGTTTGCTAAGCCTTGCGGACTGTGAATGACAGGAATTCACAGTCGTGTAAATCAATTAGGTTTTACTGGGACAAGACTCTGCTTCTTGCTTTTCAAGGAAGCCTGGGTCAGAATAAAACTCCCTATATATACAATTGAATTGTAGAGCATGACAGAAATGAATCTGCCCATTCCAGAAATACTTGTGATGCTTCGCTGGCTCTCCAGTTGTGTATCCACTTGAAAAAAAGCTGCAGCGTAACGACTAAGTGTGCAGAATGTCAAAGATTTATCTACTAATCCTAGTGATAATTGCTATGGTAGAATATTTATGGACAAGCTCTATAACACAGCAGTTCACAAAGCCATTTATTTATTTGCCAAAAGGAACAACTGTTTCCCCGAGAACAATGTTCAGTTCTTTCCGGCCTTTTTTTTTTTTTAACAAAATGTGCATCAGAAAAGGCAGATTAAGTTTGGCCTTCTGTCCCATTCTGCCCCACCAGTTTTCTTCCCTTTGAAACCCTTCTCTCCTCTGAAGACAAGAGATGGTAAACAGACAGTATAAACCCATTTTGAGTGGGAAAGGCAGTAGATTTCCTGCAGAAAACCTTTTCTGATGTTCCCATCACAATGGTGAAAAATTGTATTAATGAGTTTTGGTGGCATCGTAAAAAAAAAAAAAGCTTTAGCAGCTGCAAAAAAAATGTAAGGTTAGTGCTGCAGATTGTTGCCTACTTATGCTCAACATTTTCACAACTATGTCATCAAAATAGGTTTCTTTTGCCAGAAGGAGGTGTAATGCTAGAGTGCTGGGGGGGGGGGAGAGAGCAAAAACTGTCCAATTTTTGCTCGTTTCTGCCCTTCCCAGCCCCCAAGAGCACTTTGCAAGCCTCCCAAACCCTCTGCACATCCATTTTTGCAAAGGGCGTGGGGTTTCAGTAGGCCAAAAATGCTGTACTCAGTGTATAAGCTGTACCCAGATTTTCACCCTCTTTTGAGGGAAAAAGGTGTGTCTTATACTCCGCAAAATACAGTGGTTGATCTGGCCAGATTCTTGTATGATCTACCTGGTAAAGCTGACAAGAGATGACAAATGGCCATCACATGATGCTGTAAATAATAATTATTTGAACTTTGCTTAATGACTGCAACTGGAAATGCTGGAACTGCTATCATAAGTTATTCAGACACATGTGTTGTTCCTTACAACTGTGTTTCTTAGCAGCACAGTTCCCAGCCACAATTACTATCATTAATCATTAAAAACAGAAGTGCTCATGGTTTACAGGTGTCCCTTTTAAGCATTCAAAATCAGGTCTTTGCCTTATGGGGAGGAAGAGATTTTCATTTAAAGCAGGGTTGTCAAACTTGTGGATGCGTCATGCCCGGTTTAGCAAAGGGGGGGGAGTTGCAATGTGTCATGTGACACTGCCGTGATGCCACAAATTTGACACCTCTGCAAGGCACCTAATCCTCTCCCAAGAAATCAGAGAATCGGGGTTTGGGCCCCACCTACTGTGGGTTCCTTAAAAGAGATACCAGTGAGCTGCAAGTGTTCTTGTTTTCAAAGAGATAAAGACATGTTACAAGCAACTACCTTAACCCTAACCCAACTCTCTGCATTTTTGCAAACCCATTTTAAAAACTTAAAAAGTCTTTTTGTTTTTCTTATGGAAACTAATCTATAAGGAATAGCTTTGTAGCACCACTTTGATTTATTTTATTTTGGACATGTGAATGATTGTCTCCTAGCAAAGGATAGATTTTGTGGTAGTTCTCCAATAGAAAAACTGTCTGCAGACATGCACATATATAGCTGATGGCACATGCTTTTTGCTTTCTGACTTCCTACAGAGATGGCCCTTATCCAGCACTGCTGGAATGCAGCCTCACACTGTGCATTGTCTCCTAATATAAGTGACTCCCAATCCAATTAAAATAACATGCTGTATTCTTTTTTTTCCAAGGAGGACAGAAAATGATTGCAAAGCCGGTGAATAGCTTTTCCTTGGAGCATTTTCTCTGCATTTGGACTGATAATGAATTGGATGAGTCCTGTGATGACAGCTTCTAGTGCAGTTGCTGCATATTAAGGATGACTGAAGCATCCTGATCTGTCTGTCTGTTTTAATATAAAAGGAAGACACAAAAAGATCTCTTTCTTTCTCTTTTCTTTTTCTTCTTTCCTTCCTTCCATCCATCCATCCACCCTTCCTTGCTTGCTTCCTTCCTTCTCTACATACCAATTTTTGCATCACATGCCCCTGTTCTACATAGCTCTACATCAATTGTTTAATTCTCCAGAGATCACAAGAAATATATCCTATGTTTCCATTACACTAGGCATAAGAGAAAGAAATGCAGTTGCTTAGCTATTTGCATCCCTTGCTCTGAGTAGGTCTAAAACATAGGCTTTTCACTTTTGGCTATTTATGATATCAATTTATATAATCACCATCTCACAAAGCATCTCTGGTCAGGGAGCAGATGATTAAAACTGATAGAATAAATAAGAACTATGATTCAAGGATAGCTCAATCAAATTCAAGCCACATAACCACCATCAAGTCATTCACAATGATGGGTTCATTCAAACAATGGGCCTGGAGGAACATCAAGTGTTCAAGGATTTTCAAAATACCAAGATGGTCAGGACCAAAAGATGCTGGTGAAGTATGATGTTCCAAGGGGCTAGCATTGCCACAGAGAAGGCCCACATCCCACTAGATCAGTGATGGGCAACCTTTTTGGCGTGGTGTGTCAAAAATCGGCAAAAAATCGAGCATAACTCGCGTTGTGTGTCACTTCGACAAAAACATAATTTTGCGCAATTTATAGTTTAAACTACAAAAATATATAATTGCAATATAATTGTATTTAATAAACCAAAACCAAATTATTTAACATACCTGCTTAGTAACTTCTTTGTTCATCAGTCGATTTCGTATGTTGCCCTTGATATTATTGAACTTGTTTGGGGTGCCGTGAACCAGGGCTGTGGAGTTGGCTGCCGTGAACTGAGATAAGTGAGGGGGAGGGCGAATTCTTTAACTAACCTGCCTATTAGTGACTTTTTTGTTGCTGAATTTCATTGGCTAAATCTTCAATTGAAGGTTGGTATTTTGTACACTTCAGGCCCAAGAAAGCGCTACTAACCTCATCTGTCAATCTGTTTCTTTTGTTGGTTTTGATATTATTTAATGCTGAGAATAAGGTCTCACAAAAGTACGTAGAAGGAAAAATTGTGAGTAAAGCTGTTGCTATATTTGTCAGGGTGCTAAAAGTATTTGGTAGTCTGTTCCAGGCACTCCAAATTTCCTGTTCGTAGTGGCATTTATCTTTATTCTCCAAGCGGCCCCTTTCCAGATTCTCAAGCTTTGACCTCAAGTCGACAAACACCTGAGCCCAGATGCTGTCTTGAAATTCTGCAAGCTGCATCTCCAAATCATCTATTTGCATCCATTGGAAACCATTTAATTCCAAACTATTGTAGACTACTACATCAGGATACTTAATTATTTTCATGGTCTGTTCTAGGCTTCTAAATTGACTAAATCTATCAGTAAACTGGTCAAGTAACGAGTCTAAAACATGCTGGTACTTCATATGCAAGAGTTCCACTTCATTTTGTACAGCTGCACTGACCTTCTCAAAATGCTTTTGTACTCGAGGAAAATACTTATACGTTTTAGTTTCTACATCTCGCTTGAAAATTTTTAGTTTACTTTCAAAAGCTTTTATGTATCCAAACATAACATCAATACTTTTGCCAAAACCTTGTAAGTTTAAGTTCAGTTCATTAACATGAACAGAGAGATCTGTAAAAAACATCAGGGTGTTGACCCACTTATCATCATTGAGCTGAGGAAAGTTTCCCAGATTCTTCTCTTCAAGAAATACCTTAATTTCTTCAAAGCACTCCACAAAGCGCTCAAGAACCTTGCCTCGGCTCAGCCATCTTACATTATTGTACATCAGCAGTCCACTGTAGGTGGAATCAACCTCCTGTAAAAGTGCTGAAAATTCTCGCTTGTGAAGGGGGCGAGCAGCTATTAAATTAACTATTTTTGTTAGAACTGACATTAAGTCATTTAAGTCAGTGAATCCTGCCTTGGCACATAAAGCCTCCTGATGGATAATACAATGAAAAGGCACAATCGCATGTCCAATAGCTTCTGTAAACAATTTCACAAATCCAACATTTTTCCCCACCATGTTTGGGGCACCATCTGTCGTCACTGACACAACTTTAGATATATCAATGCTTAGGTCGCAGAAAGTTTGCATAACAACCTTACATATTTCGCTTCCTGATGTACTTGTTGGCACTGATACTAACTTTATCAACTCTTCTCTCATTGTGTGACCATCAGAATATCGACCAATAATGGCCAACTGAGCATGCGATGTGACATCAGTAGTTTCATCAAGAGAGATGGAAAAATATTTACAATTCCTTATGTCTCTCTTTAATTGCTGTTGTACGTTTGTGTTCAGTCTCATTATTCGGTCTTTTATGATATTTCTACTGAGTGGTAACTCAGATATTCTCTTAATAATTGCATCTTTATTCTGCATATCGTGAAATAGAACTGGCGCACATCTTAGGAGAGTTTCTTTAATAAATTCTCCCTCATTAAGCGCTTTTGCATGCTGAGCTATGGAGTGAGCAATGCTCAAACTTGCAGAGTTTAAATTTGTAGAGCCTTTCATAAATTTAAGGATGGAGTTAGATTGGCTCTTATAAAGGTGTAGCTTCCTGGAAATGTATTCCCTCCTTTCATCCTCACTTTTTTCCAAGAGCTGGGAATGATTAGTTTCAAAATGTCTATTTATATTCCATGTTCTGCTTACTACCGTTTCAGAACATAGAACGCAAAATGATCTGCCATTTTTTTCTATAATGCCATACATCTCGCTCCATGTCTCTTGAAAGGGTCGGCCACTGCCACTACCACTCCCTTTACTTAACCTTTGTTTTTTATTTTTTGGGTGCTCCATCAGTGGGCCAGTGACAGCAGATAGAATTCTAGATAGCCAATTAGGGGTTAACTAGCCTAACAAGCTAACTGGCACAACCTCCCCCTCACTTATCTCAGTTATTGTGGGCAATTACAAGTCCATGGCACCCCAATAGTTGCTGCTAATGGCGCTCACAGTTCCTGTTGGCACTCCGCTGTTCCCTGCTGTGGTGCCGTCGTAACCGACAGTCCCAGGAGTAGACTCTCTGTGCACGCCTTACCTGTTAAATATCAAGAATATCTATCATAAAGGCCAAAAACAGTCTATGCTGCGCCCTGATTGCAACGGTCGCTAAGTGTGAAAAATGGTCATCAGTCACTTTTTTCAATGCCATTGTAACTCTGGTCACTAAATGTTTTCCCCCTCCTCAAGACTCCTCACTTCTTCCTTCATTCCTCTTCCTTATCTATCTTCACCTTATCTGTCTTCTGCTCTTTCCCTCTCTTCCTTCCTTTCTCCTTCCATCCTCTCTTCTTTCCTCACTCACTCCCTTCCTCCTTTTCTCTTCCTTCCTCCTTCCATTCTTTCAGCTTCATTTCTTTTGCCTATCTACCTTCTCTGTCTTTCTGCTCTTTCCCTGTCTTCCCCTTACCTCCCTCCCTCCTTTCCTTTCTAGTTCCATCTTTTCTTCTTTCCTCTCTCCCTCTCTTTTTCTTTTTTCCTTCCTTCCTCTTTCCTCTTGCCTATCAACTTCATCCTCTTTGTCTTTCTGCTCTTTCCCTCTCTTCCCCTTTTCTTCCTACCTCCTTCCCTCTTTTCTCCCTCCCTTCTTTTTCTTCTTTTTTTCTTCCATCTTCCTCCTTCTCCTCCCATTCTTTCTCCTTCCATCCATCTTTTCTCCTTCCATCTTCTCCCCCCTCCCTTCTTCTTTTCCTTCCCCCCTCCCTCCTTCCTTCCTCTCCTTCCCTTTCTCACACACAGGAAGGGGAGGGGAGGCTTTCTAGTCACTTTCACAGCATAATTTCTTTATCTAACTTTTAAAAAACAGCAAATCAAACTTGAGATTTTCGTAATCTGCGAAGCACCAAGTTATTATCTTCTGTTGTTACAAATTCGCAGCTACTCCATTCTTTCCGATAGGGAACTGCATTTCCCAAGATGCCTCAGGTCCTCAAAGCGCTGAACGCGGTTTTGCAATTGACTCCAGCAAGGCCCGGTAGCCTCGCTGGGGTGGCTGTCAAGGCGCTGACAGCGGAGCAGACGCGCCGTTTGTTACTGCTTCCAGCAATCGAGACGGACGAGGGAAGCGGCGGTGGCGGACGTCAGCAGCGACTGTAACGACCACGCAGGCGAGGTGCGGAGGAAGAACGGAAGGTCGCTCCCGCCCGCGATGACGGCTCCAGCCATGGACGAGCAGGCTGGCCCAGGCGTCTTCTTCTTCAACAACAACAACGCGCTGCTCTTGCCGCCACCTCCGGGTGGGAAGCAACCAAGCCTTGCAGACTCGCTTCCCACCGCAGCAGGCTTCTGGCAGCTCCCGGGCAGCGATCCCACTGCCATCCGCCCGCCCCAGACTCCCTCCCTCCCTCTTGCAGCCCGCCCCATGCGAATCCCCCCCCGCATCTTCAACAACAACAACGCGCTGCTCTTGCCGCCACCTCCGGGTGGCAAGCAACCAAGCCTTGCAGACTCGCTTCCCACCGCAGCAGGCTTCTGGCGGCTCCCGGGCAGCGATCCCACTGCCATCCGCCCGCCCCAGACTCCCTCCCTCCCTCTTGCAGCCCACCCCATGCGAATCCCCCCCCGCATCTTCAACAACAACAACGCGCTGCTCTTGCTGCCACCTCCGGGTGGGAAGCAACCAAGCCTTGCAGACTCGCTTCCCACCACAGCAGGCTTCTGGCGGCTCCCGGGCAGCGATCCCACTGCCATCCGCCCGCCCCAGACTCCCTCCCTCCCTCTTGCAGCCCGCCCCATGCGAATCCCCCCCCGCATCTTCAACAACAACAACGCGCTGCTCTTGCCGCCACCTCCGGGTGGGAAGCAACCAAGCCTTGCAGACTCGCTTCCCACCGCAGCAGGCTTCTGGCGGCTCCCGGGCAGCGATCCCACTGCCATCCGCCCGCCCCAGACTCCCTCCCTCCCTCTTGCAGCCCGCCCCATGCGAATCCCCCCTCCCCGCATCCCAGGTTTCTCTCTCAGGGTAGGGAGGCTGCGGGCTGGCAGTAGCCGCCGCGGGCTGGCTTCCCCCCCCGCCCCGCCTCACCTCGCCTCCTCCACTAGCCTTTGTCCCTCCACAGTAGGGTGGCTGGGGGGAGGAGACGGCCCGCCCGCCCAACTCCGCAAAGGGGGAGAAGGAGAGGAGGGCCGTCTCCTCCCCCCAGCTGCCCTGTGGAGGGACAAAGGCTAGTGGAGGAGGTGGGGGGGGAAATCCAGACTCCCAAGGGAAGGCCTTCCCTTGCTAAAGGCTGCCGCCGCCCACTCTAAGCGGCAAAGCCTCCCGATTCCCACCGGTTACTCACCAGTGAAGCAGCAAAAGCAAACAGCGAAGGCGAAATGAAATGGAGACTCGTGCGGCGTGCTTAAGCTGACTCCAGCCAATCAGTGAGCTGGCTAGGATGCCGCGTGCTTAGTTTTCCATCCCAGCCAGCTCACTGATTGGCTGGAGTCCAGGCCAATCAGTGAGCGGCAGACTGGGCTGGCTTAGATGGGGGAAAGGAATGAGCGAGGCGCCGAAATAAAGTGGGGTTTTTTGAGAAGCGGGCGGGACGCGGCAAAAATGATGAAAGATCGTTCCTGTCCCACCAAAAGTGGGACGTCTGGTCACCTAGGGATGAATCCTGTGCGTGTCACCCCAAATGGCTACGCGTGTCAGCACTGACACGCGTGTCATAGGTTCGCCATCACTGCATTAAGGCATACAATACCCAGGCTGTAAAAATCTAAACGTCTTCTGGGTAACAGAAAAACCTGGAAGGTTCTACATCTCTTTGCTTCCCTCTAGAGGTTGTTTAGAGTTTTGCAACCTAGTTATATTAATGCCAACTCCAGAAATTCTTGTTCCCTCCATTCTCACCTCATACACACATTTCTTTATTTGTTATCACGTTGTGCAGGCAAACCTGCTCAAATTATTCATTGATGTTTGGTAAGGCAACAATGAACTCCTTTTTTCAAGCAGATGCTTTTCAGTCCTTTCTCTTCACAGGCAGATGATAAAGTACCTGATTGGTGCCTATTGTTTTGCACATCAATGGCTAGTTTATCATTATTGTACTGTCAGTATTACATGTTAATCCTTTCTTCTGTTCTATATTCAAAGTCTCACCAAGTTTTAGGGTCATGATAAGCAAGCCATTAATCATTCATTCACCAGAATCTGACAAATCCTCTTTCATTTGGATCTACTTCTGTTGCATTTTGTTTCTATTTAAAAGAGGAGAACAGGTTAAGATGAAAGGGATTGGAGCAGAAAGGGATACAAGCAGAAATCAGGCGTGCACACAGAAACACCAAACCCACTGCCACCTAACAAATTTAGAGCTCCTTGTTTTAATAATTGATTATATTTGAAATCCTGTTGATCCTTCTGCTTAGACATCATGTAGAGAATTAATGAATAGCAATGAATAATGGGGTAGAATACACGCTCACATTCCCATCTAATTTTGTTTATTTTTAGGTATGCTAATCCATATGCTTCTTGCAAGATTTACCACAGATCTATGTCTGCTTGTGTGTGACATATATACATAGAATACTGCTACAAATCACAAAAGCACTAAGATAGATTGTTCTGTCCGTGCTCTCAAAGCACCAGCAACACAGAAAAATTAGAATATAAGAAGAGCTCTAATGAATCAGACCATGAGCTTGTGCTAGACATTTTTTTAATTTGTTCCTTGCTTTCTATGGAGATCTTTTATTACCTCCAGAGTGACACAATCCTAAACTTATTTGTATTGTGCTGAAGCTCAAGAAAATAAATTAGTTTAATTTTTTTTGTCATGTTAACCAGTATGTTCACCACTTCCCCACTTCTGCCATAAAGCAAGCAAGGATCCAGTGTGGAACATCAAAATAGACCAAAGGGAGGAAATAGTGCTTTGATGTATAAAGGCAACACTGTGGTTATATACTCTGTTGGTATCTTAGAATTTTGGATTCCAGAAGAATGTTAAGCTTTGTTGAGCCAGGCTTTAAATCTCTCAAACCTAGCATTCTGTGACAAATAGTGGTCCACCAGATATCTTTAGGAAGCTTACAAGATTGTACTGAGAAGTGGTAACTGCTTTCTACTGTTGCTTTCAAGCAATGGGAGAAGGTTGATGGAAAATGGATCCAAGATAATCCCAGTCTGTAGAGATTTGAGAGACAAATAGGTAGAGATACGTAGAAGTATTCCAATATCTCAGAGGCTGCCACAAAAAAGAGGGCATCAACATATTCTCCAAAGCACCTGAGGGTAGGACAAGAAGCAATGGGTGGAAACTAATCAAGGAGAGAAGTAACTTAGAACTAAAGAGAAATTTCCTGACAGTTAAAACAATTAATCAATGGAACAACTTGCCTCCAGAAGTTGTGAATGCTCCAACACTAGAAGTTTTTAAGAAGAGATTGGATAACCATTTGTCTGAAGTGGTGTAGGGTTTTCTGCCTAAGCAGGGGGTTGGACCAGAAGACCCTAACCCTTCTAACTCTGTTATTCTATTACCATCCAGATTGGCTACTATTGCTACCACTGCTAACAGAGTTACACATTTTAATTGTGCATCATATGATTTTTTTTTCTGTTGGTCCTTCATATCCCTGGATATGGAGAACAAACATGAATAACATCAAGTTTGAAAATTGTGGGAGAGGGAGAAAAATGTTTTGTTTGCCACATTATTTAATAAATGCCCAACTTCATCATGTCTTCCTTTATTCTCCTTTGTTTCTGACCTAAAATACTTCAAATGCTATAGCCTTTCTTGGGAATGTACTCATTTTTTAGTTTATCCATTTGGCTTGCAGCTTAGGAGATACAGTGGTGTATCCTGATTAATTTGTCCCATATTAAGAAAGGATTTTTTTTCCAGCATCCATCACTGATTTTATTATTATTACATTTTGGTAATTTGATGACTAAACCTATCAACTTTTCCTATCAGAAAGCTTCATAAAAATGAAGATCTAACTATAAGATGATGCCAGATTTATTATTATCTATATCCATGATAGCGAACCTTTTTGGCACTGAGTGCCGAAAAGAGAGCACATGCATCTGCACAAAGCATCAAGTGCCAAAAAGGGAGCTCATCTGGGCCGCGATCAGGAAGAAAAGTTGCCTAGGGAGCATGTGAGTGCTGGAAAATAAACTTCCAGTTTTTGGAGCATGCATGAGCGCCGGCCAGCAAGTCTTCTGGTTACTGTTGTGCATGCACACACATTGATCAGCTGGCCAGCGTGCGTGCTCATGTGGGAAAATGGAAGACCACCCCTTCCGGTTTCCAGCCCTCCTGCATGCACAAAGGCCAGATGATCATTGCATGTGCATGCGCACCAGAAACCCAGAAGAGGAACTGGTGATGCTGCATGTGCCAGGTAACATGGCTCTGCATGCCATTTCGGGCAGGCATGCCATAGATTTACCATCACGGATCTATATCAAATAAGGTATCCAACCTCAACAATTTTAAAACCTATGGACTTCAGCTCCATAGCTGGCTGGGAAATTCTGGGAGTTGAAGTCTACAAATCTTAAAGTTGCCGAGGTTGGATAATCCTGATCTTTATCATTTGAAGAGTTAGTTTGTGTTGACTTACACATTCTGCTGACTGGAAAACATGGTGACCCTAAACTACAACACCATCCTTCTACTCAAATAAACAGATTAACCAATAATGTCCATTTGACAGTGAGTTGGAAAGGCATTTTTCTAAGCCAACTCTCTGCCCAGGAAGTATCTGAGAAAGAAAGGGAAATCTTGTTGAAGAAACATAAATCAACTGAGCTTATAAAACTAATTCTACAAAGAAACATTAGTGAAAAAGCAAGAAAAGAATTGACATTGGTCAAGAAGGAAAAGGAAAAATGAAAAGGAAGAAAAAGAAATGGCAGCATCAGATACATTTTTATGTTAATTATCTGGTTGTGCAAAGTACTTTTCTGTAATCTTTTAAATTATTGTGACGGGCTTAGACTGGTGCAGGAAAATCTAATAATCATTTGCATTTCTCATTTTACTTCTTTTAAGGAGCATTGACTTTGTCTCTCTTTCTCCTTCTCTCTCTGAATCCTGGCCTACTGATCTACCAGAATAGCTTCAAAATAAGCAGAGAAAGATTGATCCACTGTGTTTCAATGGCAATCTATTGTTTCTTGATGTCTCTTTCCTTTTGTTATTTCTCCAATATGGAACTTGGCCCAGGACAAGAGTTTCAAGGTGTTGTTTGATCGTTCATTTATTTTTTATCTAGTGCCTCATTCCTACTATTCTCAAGGATTTTTTTTCAAGTTCTCATTTTGGAATAGGGCATAACATATTCTGGTCCATTATTTAAGTAGCAAAGAATAGCTACATTTTAAGCAAAGATTTGAATAAAGTTCTGGCAGTGATCTCAAGAAAATGGCTAAGTGTACTACATTATCTATATAATGCCACATTCTAGCTTTCAGATTGCTTCTGTTCTTTGCTGTAGAAAAGTTTTAAAAATACTAGAACAATTACTACAATTACTACAAAAGTATTTCCACCAGATGATACCCAGCTGTATTACCATATTTCAAAGTTTTATTCCTTAGATTCCCATTCTCGGTTGTTGTTGTTGTTGTTGTTTTGTCTGATCTAACATCCATATGTTCTCTGTTGCCATTATTTGACTTCTGTGAGCCATGGTGGTGCAGTGGTTAGAATGCAGTATTGTAGCCTAATTCTGCTGACTGCCAGCAATTCGATCCTGAATGGCTGAAGACTGACTCAGCCTTCCATCCTTCTGAGGTTGGTAATGATTTGTCCCAATGCTCGGGATGACAGAATGAGGCGAGACTGAGCTGAAGTTTAGTTTAGTTTAGTTTAGTTTTGGTTTATTTGTATGCCGCCCTTCTCCAGGAGGGACTCAGGGCGGCGAACAACTCAAAGGGGAAAGGGAACATAAACAACAGTACACATAATTAAAATACACGAAAATCACACAGCCATACCAGTCGAGAGGGGAGGGGAACTCATCAACCCCAGGCCTGCCAGCACAGCCAGGTTTTAATGGCTTTCCAGAAGGCCTGGAGAGAGGTGAGGGTCCGGATCTCCGCGGGGAGTTCATTCCAAAGGGCCGGAGGTGCTACAGAGAAGGCCCTCCCCCGGGTAGTAGCCAGGTGGCATTGGCTGGTGGACGGAACCCAGAGGAGGCTGACCCTGTGTGATCTGATGGGTCTTTGGGAGGTAATTGGCAGCAGGCGGTCTCTCAAGTACCCAGGTCCAATACCATGAAGGGCTTTATAAGTTACGACTAGCACTTTGAAGCGTATCCGGAGACTGATCGGTAGCCAGTGCAGCTCGCGGAGGATAGGTGTAATGTGGGTGTACCGAGGTGCACCCACAATCGCTCGCGCGGCTGCATTCTGGACGAGTTGAAGTCTCCGAATACTCTTCAAAGGCTGCCCCATGTAGAGCGCATTGCAGTAGTCCAGTCTTGAGGTCACGAGGGCGTGAGTGATTGTTGCGAGTGCCTCCCGGTTCAGGTAGGGGCGCAACTGGTGCACCAGGCGAACCTGGGCAAATGTCCCCCTGGTCACAGCCGACAGGTGATGTTCTAAAGTCAGCTGTGGATCCAGGAGGACTCCCAAGTTGCGCACCCTGTCTGAGGGGCGTACATTTTCACCCCCCAGCCTGAGTGATGGAATAATGGCCAAATTCTTGGGAGGAAAACACAACAGCCACTCGGTCTTGTCTGGATTGAGTACAAGCTTGTTAACCCCCATCCAGACCCTGACAGCCTCCAGGCACTGGCACATCATGTCAACTGCCTCACTGAGTTGGCACGGGGTGGACAGATACAGCTGAGTATCATCCGCATATTGATGGTATTTGATCCTGTGCCGTCGAATGATCTCATCCAGTGGCTTCATGTAGATATTAAACAGAAGGGGGGATAGGACCAAACCCTGAGGAACCCCATATTCCAGGGGGCTAGGGGTCGACCTCTTTCCCCCAACTAACACCGACTGCGACCTGTCCGAGAGGTAGAAGGAGAACCACCGGAAAACGGTGCTGCCCACTCCCACCTCTCGTAACTGTCGCAGAAGGATACCATGGTCAATGGTATCGAAGGCCGCTGAGAGGTCAAGGAGCACCAGGATGGAGGAATGACCTCCATCCCTGGCTCTCCAGAGATCATCGGTCAGTGCGACCAAAGCGGTTTCCGTGCTGTAGCTAGGCCTGAATCCAGACTGAAAGGCGTCCAGATAATCGGCTTCATCCAAGGACCGTCGGGGTTGAGAGGCTACCACTTTCTCAACAACCTTCCCAATGAAGGGAAGGTTGGAGACTGGACGGTAGTTGTTCAAACTAGCTGGGTCCAACAATGGCTTCTTCAGGAGGGGTCTCACCACCGCTATCTTCAATGCCGGTGGGAAGAAGCCCTCCCAAAGAGAAGCATCCACCATCGCCTGGACCCAGCTCCGCGTCACCTCCTTGCTGTTCACGACCAGCCAGGAGGGGCACGGGTCCAGTACACACGTGGCAGCACTCACCGCTCCCATGGCCTTGTCTACTTCATCAGGAGCAACAGGTTGAAAGTCAGTCCAGAGGTGGTGTTCAAGACCTTCCCCCGGTTCCCCGGCTGGCTCTGCGCAATTGGAGTCCAGGTCCATCCGAAGCCGAGCAACTTTGTCCGCGAGGAACTGGACATATTCCTCTGCTCTACCTTGTAAAGGGTTATCCGCAACCCTCGTATTTAGGAGGGAGCGGGTCACCCTAAACAAGGCGGCAGGGTGAGACTCAGCGGACGCTATCAGAGCGGCAATGTGATTGTTCTTAGCTGTCCATATTGCCGATAGATATGCTCTGATGCAGGTTTTCAGGAGTGCTCGGTCTGACTCGGATTTACTGGCCCTCCAGTGGCACTCTAGGCGTCTCTTTTGGCGCTTCATCTCCCGGAGGTCCTCGGTAAACCAGGAGCCCTCCTGGATCCACTGCTGCGGATCGGCCGTAAAGGCGCAATTCTGTGGAGAGCCTCAGATGCTACCGAGTTCCAAGTAGCAACTAAGGTCTCCACCGAACTGTGGGTGAGAGTATCAGGCATAACGCCAAGCGCCGTCTGGAAACCCTGAGGATCCATAAGACGCCTGGGGTGGAACCACCTAATCGGTTCCTCCTCCCTACAGCAGGGGATTGGTCTCCGAAAGTCAAGCCTCAGTAGGAAGTGGTCTGACCATGACAGGGGCAAGATCTCACTACCCCTCAAACCAAGATCACAACTCCACTGCTCCGAGAGAAATACGAGGTCGAGTGTGTGACCCGCTGAGTGGGTCGGACCCTGGATTACTTGGGTCAAGCCCATGGCTGTCATGGAAGCCATGAACTCCTGTGCTCCATCAGAGTGTTCGCCGAGTGAAGGCAAGTTAAAGTCCCCCAGTATCATAAGTCTGGGGAACTCAACCGCCAGCTCAGCTACTGACTCGAGGAGCCAGGGGAGGGCTGTTGTCACGCTGTTGGGAGGCAGGTACGTCAACAACAAGCCCACTTGACCCGCAAGGCTAACATACTTTATTACAATTAGCTGTAACCAGCGGCTGCTTGGCTCACTACCACAGCAGCCATTCAGCACTTTTGACAGCTCTTTTATACCCGGAACCATCTGACATGCAACCAATCAGAGCACATCCTGCTCCCTGCGCTGGAAGCAGACCCCCACACTGGAAGTGGAGCAAAGTGGATGCAGGACACCAAAATAAGGAACCAGATTGTTGGGGGTGATATGCTGACTTGGTAAACTGCTTAGAGAGAGCTGTAATGCAGTATATAAATCTAAGTGCTATTGTTATTTTTCTTTGTGTTCACTCTCCGATATAGTACTGACCTACATTATTACTGTATGCATCAAGTGAAGATATCAGGATGGTGATGAGCATGGGAAGAAATGGTGGTAGATAGGGCTTGGTCTTCATCTTTAATACTAATTCCATATTCTGGTATCCGAATACAAACTCCCAAGCATTGTTTACCACTTTGGAGGCCCTCATCTTTGGCTGATGCCATTTAATAAAAGGTTAGCCTGCAACAAAGATCACCTCATCCATGTTTATTCTCGGAAAAGAGGACTGATCTAAAATGCTTTTTTGAAATGAAGTTATTTGAGTGCAAGGAGTTCCCGCTCTGAGATATGCCTTTCCTGGGTTTTGTATGGTGTCAGCCACAACTCAGGAGCAAGAATATCAGGGACGTGCAGACAGGGGAGGCACGAGAGGCGGGGCTTCACCAGTCTCATGAGGAAAAGAAAAGAATTTTTAAAATAATTAAAAAGGTCAAGGTAGTTGCTGCCAGACTCCAAGTCACAATGACTCTGAGTCTGCTTAGCGCTAACTGTAGGGGGAGGTGAGAGAACTATGGGCCTCCTTTGCATAAGGAATTTTTTGCCTTTTAACCGTTGCTCAGAGTTAACCAAGGGTTAAAAGACGAAAAATTCCTTATGCAAAGGAGGCACATGATTCTCCCGCCTCCTCCTGCAGAGAGCACTTTGTTTAGAAGCTTTTTTAAAACAGTTAAGCAGAGTCATCCACGTGGTGACTCTAGCAGCAACTATCCTAGCCTGCCTGGCCCTGGCTAGACCAAATCTTGCATTTTTGACACAGCTGGAATGTATGTGGGTCAGAGAGAGGAGGCAGGGAGGAGGAATTCAAAATTATTTGTAATGTAAGTAATTGTAATTTGTTTTTATTATTTGTGTGTGTGTGTGTTTTTTTTTACCCACCTCTGCTGGCAAGCCGGCTGGCACATTTATTTTTTATTTTTTAAAGTCATGCCGCCTCGGTCCACCATACAGCAAAACATGTCCTGGTTTGTGGCTGGGAGGCACGCTTGCACTTTAAAGTGCATGCCACCACCCCACTGTATGGCCGGCATGCCTCCCAGCCACAAACCAGGACATGTTTTGCTCTATGGCGGGCCGAGGCAGCATGCACTTTAAAGTGCCAGCATGCCTTCCAGGCCGGCCATTCAGCGGGACATGCTTGATGTGCTCCCTGAAATCCCGCCTTCTCCCTGAAATCCCACCTTTTCCCTGAAATCCATGCCTATGGTGGCCTCGGTGCTGGTGGGGAAGGTCCCGCTGGAGAAGCGGTCAGGCAGGCAGGTCTTGCCCACGTTGGAGTCCCTGATGACGATGATCTTGAAGATGCGCGCCTCCACCGACTGCTCCAGCGAGGCTTCCAGCTCCATCCCAGTGGGCGGAGTGGGCGAGGGAGGACTGGAGGCGACGGGCGGGCAGGCTCAGCAGTGCCGCTGCACCAGCAGAGCCAGTCTGAGGAATGAGGGGCAGCCGAGCCTCAGCCGCCCAAGCAGCCTTGCTTTGCTGCCAGCTGGGAGCCACCCCTCGGGCCGCTCGGCCATTGGCTGTCGGGCGCTAGCCAGCTTCCAGCGCCCAGCCCAGCTAAAGGCGGAGTTACAGCCCGCAGCTGGAGACTGACATGCTTGGCCTGGAGGGCGGCGGTCCTCTCCTGTCCTCTCTCCCCTCTGTCAGCAAACGGTTTGTGAAGGCTGGGTGAGCTGTAGAAGGGAGGACCCGGTCCTGCTCTATAGTGGATGGTGCCGGGACTTTAAAGCCCTGCCGTCGGAACCCTGCTGCCACGGAGGCTCGGCCGCCCCTTGTCCCTCAGATTGGCTCTGCCGGTGCAGCGGCGCTGCTGAGTCCTCCCACCCGCCCGTCGCCTCCAGTCCTCCCTCGCCCTCTCCGCCTGCCGGGATGCAGCTGGAAGCCTCGCTGGAGCAGTCGGTGCCCGGGGGCATGGCTTTAAAGTGGCGGCAGGGCCCTGGCGGCAGGACTTTAAAGTCCCAGCGCCATCCGCCATAGAGTGGGTCCCGATGCCGCTTATGGCGGATGCGGCGCCAGGGCTTCATCGGGGCTTTCGCGCTTGCCTTACCGGCCATGAAGCTCACCGCACATCACTGAGGAATGTGTCTATTATTATCTGGGAATCTCTGGATACAGCCCAAAGTGAGACCATGTTTGTGAAGTTGGCCTTTGAGGATCACATGAGGTTTTAGCTAGCTTACTTGCCTCCCTGCTTGATAGCATCATCCCTGTCTGAGCTACCTGTGGCCAGGTTAGCAGTAGAGTTCTCTAAACCTGAGATGCTAGGGGACTTCAGCCTGCCTTCCATTAGGACTGGAGCTAGTGATGGATAACTGTCATGTAGTTTCCCACCTTTCCATTTTAGGGAAAGTTGTTGATAAAGTGGTAGGCACTCAACTTCAAAGGGCCCTGGAGCAAGCAGATAATCATCTTTTCAACCTTTTTGATTGGGGTTCTAGCCTAGCTGGTACTGAGAAGCATTGACTGAATTTGTGGATAACCTCTGAATGCCCTGAGATGGGTATGATGTGTCCATCCTTGCCTTTCTGGATTTTTGCAATGAACTTCAATACCACTGAATCTTTCTAGATCAGCTTAGAAGGTGAGAAGTTGAGGCCATGGGTTTGTGTCCTTTTCCCCTGGGCTAGTTCCAACTGTTCTAGTCTTTTGTCTTTTTGTGTATCTGGATTGGAGATTTTTCATCTTTAATTTTTGAAAGAGTAGAACTACCCCAGACAGAGATGGTGTGGAATTTGAAACTCTTTCTGAATTAATGGTTCCTATTGAAAAACCAAGGGGCAGTTGTGATGAGGAACAGTTTTGCACAAATTTGTCTTGTACCTATTTGTGAATTGGGAAGACCAACTTACTATCAGCCATGCCTTAGTCACTTCCCATTTGGATTGCTGCAATGGAGCTTACATGGGACTGCCCTTGAAGAACACTCCAACTAGTGCAGAATGCAACATAATATTTGGACATGTAAGAATTACCTGAGATACTGTACTTCTGTTGCATAAGCTGCACTGGCTCTTAGTATCCTATTAAGATTCTAGTTCTCACTTTTAAAGTCTTTCATGGCACAAGAGCAGGTTAGTGTGGGATCTGCCAATCTCTAGGGACCTCTGTTCATCCCATCAGATCCAATCATAAAGGGGCACTCCAGCTGCCTTCTATTAAACAATGCCAACTTGTAGGACTGGTGAACTGTGCATTCTTGATTATATAGCTGTCCTGTGGACCATATTGCTTTCTAAGATCCAGCAGATCTGGCTAAGTCTCCTCTCTGGCCACAGGGCTGGTATCTTAAATGAAACCAGCAAGGTGTGGTTGATTCAGCTATATGGAGCCTTCTCTGTTATACCAGGATTTCAAAATATTTTTGTTTGATCAATAGAGGATTTATTATATCATTTTCTGTTGATCATTATTAGCTGCCAAGAGTTTATATGTAAGTGGATGGCCACAGTAATATTCTAAATTAATCAATAAAAATAAATAAAATAAAGAGTGCATCTACCAATTAGAAAACTTGAAAATTACACTATTTCATGGTGAAATTTTAAAATTAAAATACCCAATAGCCAACCCTGGAAGTTATTATATGAGATGGATCATGGTGCCCCTTGTGGTTAGTACACTGGACTGGAGGTTACCAAGCCCTGTTTGAGACCAGAGTGCTACCTTAGAGCGGGATGAACTCTCATCCTTTGGTCCAACTCCTGTTGGGGTCATGAAAGGATCTTTGTTTTAGATCCAAGTCCTTCTGCTTGGTCAAGGCCTCCTGAGAAGTGACATTGATTTGATCCAATTTTTTTGTGGCAGCGGGTATTTCTACCTGGTTTGAAGGAGGCTGTCTGTCTTCTCCCCAAGAAGATATCATTGGCTCAAACAGAGCTGAACAATTTTTGTCCAGTCTTTAGTCTTCCTTTTGTAGGAAAGGTAGTTGGCTTGCAGCTCCAGAGGACTATGGGGGAAGAAAATTATCTGGACCGTTTTCACTTGGGTTTCAGACATGATTATAGCTGGGACATCACTGATTTTATTATTGTTGACCGTCTATCTGGGATAGGGGTAGTGCAGGGGTGAAATCCTCTCAGTTTGCCCAGTTCAGCCGAATCGGTAGGGCGGATTGTCTGTGAACTGGTAGTTAAAAAAAAAAAAGCTTCCGAGGATTGTGCAGCTGAACTGTGAGCCGCGTGATCGTCGGAAGCTTTTTTTATGCTTTTTAAAGCATTTTCCCCTGCCAGTTCTATCTTGGCCCTCCTTGATTTCTCATCAGATTCTGATACTATTGATCATATTATCCTTCTGGACTATTCCAAATTAGAAATAGGAGGCATGATGGTATGATGGTTCTCCTTTCTTCAGCGTTGATTTCAGGAAAATATTAAACCTGTGATCCCTGAGTTACACTGGATGTCCCCCAAACAATGGTGATGTTACCAGCTAGTCCAGAAGTGCCTCAGTTCTTCTGACATGAGTGAAAATTTTTTACATGAGATCAGAATCATTCTGAAGGCTTCAATGAAAGGAGAAAGTCTACCTAACATTGGTAGCTTGATTTGTCTAGTGCTACCAATGGCAAAGTTTCACCCAAACAAACAAATAAACAAATCTAAGATATTCTTTCTTTCCTGCAAATCTTTTTCCCCTTCTTATATTCTTTGTAGGAAAATCTCCAACTAATATCTTCTTAAAATTTCTGCTGGCTTCTAAATCTTACAAGTATTGCTTCAGGCTATAGACTTTGGATCTTTTTGTTGTTGTTGTTATGTCTTTGTCATCAGTCTCAATAAGCTACTTAATTGTGTCATTTATCATTAGTCTACATCATATTTTATTGTCATCCTCAAAATGCATTCCATTTTATTATTTTATGAGTGAGCAAAATATTTTTATGCAAAGCATTATTTTGACTACTAATTTTGAATTCTATTTTACAGAATAAAATTGTAGAATATTATTGCCTATTACCATGTCATAAACAAATATTTCCAAACTGCAAACATTTTCAGAAAGGAATTTGTTGTTCTACTTACCTACTGATTTTTAAATATTTCAGGGAACCACACCTGGGATAATATTGAAGAAAGTCAGATAAGGTACTTACATTAAAAGCTTCTTGCTTTTTTCTTGCAATCTAAAACACAAAACATGTTATCGCTGCATACACTTTAGTTAAACCATTCATGTTATCTGTTAGTTATTTTAAGAATTTGCATAACGGATGCCTGGATCCATAAAAATCAACCATGTTTTTCAGTTTACAGTACTGTAAGGAAATAGACTTTACTTTGTGAGGGGAAAACAAAGGAATGATTTGGATTCCTGTTGGTGGGGTAGGACTGGCTGGGGGGTGTGTTTTCTGATGGTTGATGGACAAGTTCTCTTCCCCTCTGGAATGATGAGTGGAAGTATAGTTTTCTTCATGGTCCATGGTTCCTTTTCTTTTCCCTGTCCACAACAAATGGGCAGTTCTGCAGGTCAGTCAAGGAAGAGGAAGAAAAGGAAGAGACAGTGGCTGTTTCTTGAGGATTCTGGAAGGGAGGGGAAATGGTGCAAGCTTAAATTAAATGTGGAAAGATGAAGGACATGCAAATGACGGGGATGCCTCTTGATGAGGTAGGGCTGACTGGAGATCACTGATGATGGGTGAGACATCTTCCTCTGTATGAAAGGAATATAATGATCCCTATTATATGTGGGAAGAAGAATGATTCCATGGTTTGTCTAGTTCAGTGGTTCTCAACCTGTGGATTGGGACCCCTTTGGGGGTCGAACGACCCTTTCACTGGGGTCGCCTAAGACCATCGGAAAATGTTATGGTTGAGGGTCACCACAACATGAGGAACTGTATTAAAGGGTCGCGGCATTAGGAAGGTTGAGACCCACTGGTCTAGTTGATTCTTAAAAGTGAAGTTTGCTCTTAGACTGATCCATGCACTGAAAGCCCTATAGCCCTGATGGCGAACCTATGGCATGCGTGCCAGAGGTGGCACACAGAGCCCTCTCTGTGGGCATGCATACCTTGGCCAGCTGCTTTTCTGGTTTCCAGTGCATGCATGCACGTGCCACCTGGTCTTCAGGTTTTTGGCACTCCAGCATGCACAAAGACCAGCTGGCCAGCATGCAAGACCAGGTGACCAGTGTGCATTTGTGTGCATTCCAGTTTGGGACTCTGTGCTGAAAATGTTAGCCATTACTGCCTTATACTTATGTGAACTTTAGATGTTATGTTTTCGTAAAATGAGTCAGACAAACAGGTTAAAAAAAGTGACGTACAATAAAGAGTTCAGGGTCCTGTACTAGATTGAATTATTAGGGTTTATGTGCTAAACAGAAATGTGTGGTATGAACTATTGTATAAAAAGATCCTAGAATCGCACAACTACCTTAAGAAATATGATTCCAGGGGCTTAATATAGATAGTATAGCATATCCTAAGAATAAATTGTTAAGAAAAACAGAGAAAAGAGAAAATAACACCTGCGAAGAAAAATATTTTTCAAAGCCACTTCTCAAATGCCATCTGCAATATGGAAAAACTGGACATATAAAGTCCAGTTGTTTATATGAGTCGTTGCTCATTTTAAAAAAAGTAAATTGAAATGAAAATAGGACAAAATTATTTAACATTGTTATGTCTCTTTTCTGAACTAGTTTGTAAGTTTTTAAAATATACACTCAACAATTTATGCATATTTTATGAACATTTTTCCTAACAGGTATCATTTATATGTAATGTATATTTCTATATACACTGCAGGAATATTTTACAGTCTACAAAAATATTCCTGGTTTATATTGTTTTTCTTAATATAATACATTTTTGCAATTTTCTCATAATATATTCATTGTTTGTACTCCATTATTTGCTAATGGATCCTTTCTGTGGGGGTGTCTAATTACAGACTGCATAATTACATTTGAAAAATTGTAGATACTGGCACACTACTCCTTGTATAGATTTGAGAACTCCAAATTGGATTTCTTTGTATTGAAATGCAAGCTTAATGGATTTCTTTCCATTCCTAGATCTGACATCTGATTTGTCAAAAGCATTAATGATTGTACCTAGATAATATCAGCAGTGAGAAATCAAAAATAAAATTTAGGCTTAATCTTAGGTTTAATTTCAATATTATTCAATATTAAATTGTGGCTAATTTTCTCTGGATTGAGAGAGGTGTTAGTGTAAGTGTTCTATTCATTTGGAAGAATAATGCTATAATGGAGCCACAATGGAAGTGCCCATTACTAAAACATAGTTGCAATTTTCTATGAACTTAATTACATCTATTTCACCTTCACTTACTTTCCCTTACTGTGTATGTAGAAAATAAAAGCCTGCTAGGTAAAGTCTTTGTCAGTGGAAAAGTGGCAATGTAACTCTTACTTCTGATTGAGATAATTGTATTGTAGTGATAGTGCCTCTTATGCATTCATATGAGGACTTCTACACAGACAAACAGGAAAACATCTGCATCATAGAATGATATGGCTGTAATAGTCATTTTCACTCAAGGTTGAATGAAAAACATATCCTATAGGAATGCAGATCAGGGGTGGATTTCAAAATTTTTACTACAGTTTCTGGGGGTACGGCAAGGTGGGGGGCATGTGACTGAGTGGGCGTGCCTAACTTGATGATGTCATTCATGCACACTCAGTCTGTCTGAAAAGGTGTGCACTCTCCTAACCATACTTTTTTTTTTAAACAGAACTTTTTTATTTTTCTTTAAAAAAAAACACAAATATGTCATCATTTGTCAATCATTAAGACATTGAAGTACAATTTTTTTTTGTTGTGTGTGCCCCTCCCTCCCTCCACCCCCCACCCCCCCTCCTCCTTCCCCCCCCCCCCGACTTCCCAGAACCCGTACACGGTATGGATTTTTAACTAACACAGTCTAAAATCTATTGAGAAAAAAGAAATAAAGAAATTAATGACATTCTAGATTGACCTTAGCTTCTTCTTACTGAACTGACTTTTAACAGTTTAAATCATTTCTGATCTTAAGCATAGGCTAACTGGAATTTCTTAGTCCCGTATTTATTTTGTATATAGTCAATCCATTTTTTCCAGTCTCGTTTATATATCTCATTTGAATGATCTTTGAGATATGCCGATATTTTAGCCATCTCGGCTAAGTTTGTTACTTTCAATGTCCATTCTTGGATTGTAGGCAAGTCTTCCTTCTTCCAATATTGCGCCACCAACAGTCTTGCTGCAGTTATCAGGTGCAGAATCAAATTGGTCTCTACCACTGTAAAGTCAGTACATATACCTAGTAAAAATAACTGAGGACTAAACTTTATCCTTCTTTTAAAAACATTTTGCATGACCCACCATATTTTTATCCAAAATGCCTTAACCTTTTGGCAGGTCCACCATATATGATAATATGTAGCATTGAGAGAACCACACCTCCAACATTTAGGCTGTACATTCGGATACATAGAAGCCAACTTTTTAGGATCTAAATGCCATCTATAGAACATCTTGTAAAATTTTTCTCTCAGATTTTGAGCTTGTGTAAATTTCACATTTCTTACCCAGATTCTTTCCCATGTATCCAACATTATTGGTTCCTCAATATTTTGAGCCCATTTTATCATACAATCTTTAACTAATTCTGTTTCCGAATCCATCTGTATTAATACATTATATATCCTCTTTATATGCATTAAGCTTTGATCTCTTATTTGTTTAAACAGATTATCCTCAACTTGGATAAAACCAATTTTTTGATCTATTTTCCACCTAGCCTGTAATTGCCCATACTGAAACCATGTTTGAACTACCTTCTCCTCTTTTAATACCTCTAAAGATTTTAATTGTAATACCCCCCTTTCCGAGGTAAGAAGCTGTCTGTAAGTAATTCTGTCCTGTTTTGTGCTGTATTCATATTTTCAATTGCGTGTCTAGGAATTGCCCACATGGGTATCTTGTCATTTAATTTATATTGGTATTTCTTCCAAACCCGCAATAAAGCATTTCTTAAAATATGACTTTTAAAATTCTTATCCAATTTTTTGTTGAATAACAGGTAAGCATGCCAACCAAATACCAGATCGTGTCCCTCAATATTCAATATTCTATCATTGGTTAAATGAGTCCAATCACTAATTACAGATAATGCCACTGCATCATAATATAGTTTTAAATTAGGTAGTTTCAATCCTCCTCTCTCACGTACATCTTGCATTATTTTCATCTTTACCCTCGGCTTCTTTCCTGCCCACACAAATTTGTTGATATCCTTCTGCCATTCTAAAAGGTTCGCATCTTTTTTAAGTATAGGTAACATTTGGAAAAGAAATAAAAATTTTGGTAAAATGTTCATTTTCACTGCCGCTATCCTACCCAGCAAAGATAAGTGCAATTTCTCCCATTTTTTCATCTCTGTCTGTATGCTATGCCAAAGTGGTTCATAATTATGCTTATATAATTTCCCATTTGAAGTTAAAATGTTAACTCCAAGATATTTGACTTTTTTAACTACCTCACATCCTAGCATCACTCCTAATTCTTCCTTTTGTTTAATATTCATATTTATAGCTAATATTTTGGTTTTTCCTAAGTTTATTTTAAAGCCCGACACTTGACCATATTGATTAATCGTATTCATTAAAACCATACTGGATTCCTGCAGTTGTTCCAATATTATGACCAAATCGTCCGCAAAAGCGCGGACTCTATATTCTTGCTGCCTAATCTTGATCCCTTTTAAACCATCCAAGCCCCGTATTTTATTCAACAATACTTCCAAAGTTATAATAAACAATAATGGGGACAAAGGACAGCCCTGTCTTGTACCTTTTCCAATTTGAAAAGAGTCTGTTACATTTCCATTGACTATAATTTGTGTTGTTTGCTGTTGGTATATTGCTTTAATTGACTGTAAAAAATTATCTCCTATCTGCATTTTTTGCAGTATCTTCAGCAGAAATTGCCAGTTAACTCGATCAAAGGCCTTCTCAGCATCCAAAAATATAAACGCAGCAGGGATCTGGTTGTTCTTTCCCAAATATTCTAATGCATTAATAATTAATCTAACATTACTTTTCATCTGTCTCCCTTGTATAAAACCTGTTTGGTCCATATGTATCAATTGTTGAATGACCAACATTAACCTATTTGCTAATATTTTAGTAAAAATTTTATAATCTACATTCAGTAATGAAATAGGTCTATAATTTTTGGGTTGAGTAGTATCTTGATCTTCTTTGGGTATCAAAGATATAAACGCTGTCTTCCAAGATGGAGGGACTTTACCTTCCGTTTGAATCATATTAAATAATTCTCTAAGAGGTTCTACCATTTCTAACTGTAAGTTTTTATAGTAAACCGCTGTCAAGCCATCTGTACCTGGTGCTTTCCCTGACTTTAATTGCTTAATTACCTGCAGGATTTCCCCCGAGGTTATTGGTTGATTCAATTTTTGCCTGTGTTCTTCTCTAACTGAAGGTATTTTCTCTTTGTCTAAATATTTGTCTATGTCTAAACCATTAATTTTATCCCCTTTATACAGTTCTGTAAAAAATTCCCAGAAAGCCTTTGAATCTCTTCCTGTTGAAACACCTCCTTCCCTCTGTAAATCAGTTTAGATATATTTCGAGTTTTCCTTTTTTTCCTAATCTGATAAGCTAACCATCTGCCAGGTTTGTTTGCATTACAAAAAGTATTGTGTTTTGCATATAATAAATTAGTAGCTACCTGGTCAGAGATCAACATGTCAAATTGAGATTTTAATATGTTAATAGCTTCCTTAACCTTTGTATCGTCTGGGTTCATTGTTAACTCCAGCTCTTTTCTCTTAATTTCCTCTTCCAGTTCTGTTCATTTTAACCCTTGCTTATTTCTATGTGTTTTATTTATATTCATCAAAACTCCTCTCATATACGCTTTGCTTGCGTCCCATACAAATTCCATAGATGTACCCTTATTCATATTCAAAACAAAATATTCAGATAGTAATTTTTTACAATCATTAATATACTTTTCATATCTAAATAAGTTTTCATTCAATCTCCAAGACCTTCTTGCCTGCACTACCCTTCCCAACTCCATCCAAACTGGGTTGTGGTCCGAAAGGACCCTTGCTGCAATCTTTGTTTTCTTGACCCTAGAAAGCAAATCATTAGTGGTTAGGATAAAATCAATCCTTGAAAGGGATTGATGCCTGTCCGAGAAGAAAGTGAAGTCATATTCCTCTGCATTTCTTTCTCGCCAAATATCTCTCAATTCAAAATCATCCATAATGTCAAAGAAAGATTTGGGTAACTTTGCTCGCATCTTGGTATTTAGGCGGGAAATCTTCTTATCTCTCATAGTATCTATCACTCCATTCCAGTCACCCAATAGTATACAGGAACTATAGTCCCACTGTACTAATTTAGCATGAAGATTTCTATAGAATCTATCTTGCTGTTGATTGGGAGCATAAATTCCTAAAAGTAATGTCTTTTTCCCTTCTAAGATTAAGTCTAAAGCAATATATCTTCCGAAGGGATCTGCTTCTATTAATTCAGCTTTCATATCTTTTCTTAAGTATACAACTATACCATTCTTCTTTTCCATAGCAGAAGCTGCAAAATGTTGACCAAGTTTTGAGTTGATCAAATATTTTTGATCAGTTGACTTGATATGAGTTTCTTGCAAACAAATTACATCGTTCTTAAACTGTTTGAGATAATGAAATATTTTCTTCCTCTTCTGTGGAGAATTCAGTCCGTTGACATTCCATGTTAAAATCTTAGTTGTCATCTTTGGTTGGTTGAAGCATTTTTAGAGCTTCCTGCACGGCCTGTTTAACCTTAGGTCTAGCTCCTCCCACTGCTTCCAGATTTGTTATTGTAGTTCCTTGATCGATGGCCGATGATTGTTGATGCTGTTGCTTTTTAGCTTGTTTCTCCATACGTCTAGTAGTCATGCGGCTAGGTCTTAGTTCCATAGCACCTTGCACTTCTAGAGAAGAGAGATGCTCCATCTTGTCTGGTGGTTGTGTAGTTTGCTGTCTATCCTGTCCTTCTTGTGGTCTTTCTCTGGGTCCAGATGGTGCAGGGTGTCCGGCCTTCAATATATTATAATAAAAATCTCGGGCTTTCCATACAGAGTTGAGGCGGTACCTTTGCTTATCAAATGTAAATATGATGCCAAATGGCGCATCCCATCTATACTGTATCTGACGATTTCTGAGTTCTTCGACCAAAAAAGCGTAGTCTCTCCTGGCTCTTAACATTTGAGGTGGTATCTCTTTCAAAACAGCCAGGTCTTGACCGCCAATTTGAAGCTTAGTGTTATAAGACGCTTGCAGTACCATATTTCTAAGCTCTCTTGTAGTAAAATATATAACGATGTCTCGAGGAAGCTGCTTCTGCTTTGCCAGCCAGGAGTTAACGCGGTAAGCTTTGTCAATTTGCCAGTCTTGGTTGGTCCCTGGTCTTCCCATCAGGCGATCAAAAGCTTCCGATAGGATCTGTTTCAGGTTCTCCTGTTTCTCCTCACGCAGCCCCCTTACTCTTAATGCGAACTCCATTTGTCGGTACTGTATCATAATAATTTCTTTTTCAGCATTTTCCACTTTTTGTTCCACCACCTCTGTTTTCAATGTCAAGTTAGCATTGGCATCATTAAGAACCTCTAGAGTATCTTCCATTCCAGAAATATGTTCTGTTAATACAGTTACAAGACTCAGCATGTCGTCTCTAATTTTATCAACCTTAGCGTCAAATTTCTCATACAGCTCCTGTTTAAGTCCTTTTATTTCACTTTTGATTTCTTCTTTCATTTCTTTTATTTCCTCTTTTCTCTCCTCTCTATTATCTCTAAACTTATCTTCCATTTTAAATGTCTGTGCATTAAGAGCCTCGCTTAGATTACTCAGGAAAAATTCTTTCGTTAACACATCCCCAGCAGGGGGCGTAGGAAGCGGAGGCTGCAGCTTTGTGCCAGGCACTGAAGATGTGCCCCTGGAAGTAGAGGGTGACGACTTCAAGTTAATATTTGGTTTTGAGGCCATTTCAAAATTTATCTGCCTGCAGTTAGTAGAACTCTATTGCCTGAATATGCAGCTTTAAGTAAAGAGGCTTTTATTTTGAAGTTTAAGGCTTGGCAAAACTTTCAGTGAGTAAACATTGTATCAAAACCGTTCAGCAGATTCATCACCATTTAACTTCCAAATAAGCAAAGTTAATGAAGGAGTAAAATTCTTCTATTGTGAAACCAAAACATATGATAAGCAATCTCTTTTGTTTTGAATTCTTGTGAGGATTAGCAAAAAGTGTTCGTTATTACCGGAGAAACCAGCCTGCTCGGCGCCATTTTAAAAGCCTCTAAGTAAATAATTTTTCGGAGGAGAAAAAGAAAAGAAGCTAAAATGTTGATAAACAATTATTGTCCACGCAGTAAACGGATTCAGCTCGTGATAAGATTAAATCAAACAAAACTTTGAGCAGAGTGGGGGAGACTTACTTTGTCCCTGCATAAGGCAGTTTGAAGTTCCCAGCACGGACAGCCGTTCTGCCTTGGGCTAGCCCCCCTTGCAAGCACAAAAGCTGCAAAAATCGAAGAGCATTTGCCAGCAAAACAGTTTCTTCTTTCCTTCTTGCCTGAAGGATAAGAAAACCTGATAAGACGTCAGATGGAAGATCCTCTAAACAGGTACGTAGCCAGGAATTCGGAGGCAGCTGATTTTTTGCTGCCTCCACCAGCAAGCTCCTCCCAGGAAGTCCCCTCCTAACCATACTGATGGGCTGCCAATCAATTGATGATGTCCATTCTGCTCTACGAGTTCTAGGAGAGCTAAACCTAAACCTAAATGGAATTTTCGCAAATCGGATTTTTCCATGTATTTTGCCAGGAAATGTAAATAAGTCTGGCTCAAAAGGTGTGCACCATCCTAACCATACTGTTGGGCTGTTAATCCACTGATGATGTCCATTTTGCTCTATGAGTTCATGGAGAGCTAATCCTAACTCTAAGTGGAATTTTCCCAAATGGGATTTTTCCATGTATTTTGCCAGGAAATGTACATAAATCCTGCTCAAAAGTTGAGCACCCTGCTAACCATATCGACTGGCTCCTAATCCAATGGAAAAGTCCATTTTGGTCTACTGGATCATGGAGAGCTAACTCTAACTTTAAGTGGAATTTTCACGAATGGGATTTTCCCCACTATTTTGCCAGGAAATGTACAGAAGGCCGGCTGAAAAGGTGTGCCACCTCCTAACCATACCGACTGGCTCCTAATTCAAGGGCAATGTCCCTTTTGCTCTGTGAGTTCATGGTGAACTAACTCGAGGCCTAAGTGGAATTTTCCCCCATGGGATTTTCCTATTTATTTTGCCAGGAAATGTACAGAAGCCTGGAGAAAAAGGTGTGCCCCTTCCTGACCATATTGACAGGCACTGAGTCTAAGGGTGATGTCCATTTTGCTCTGCTAATTCATGGAGAGCTAATCCTAAACTTTAGTGGAATTTTCCCGAATGGGATTTTCCCATGTATTTTGCCAGAAAATGTACAGAAGGCTGGCTCAAAAGGTGCACCCTAACTATACCAATGAGCTTTGAATCCAATGGTGATGTCCATTGTGCTCTGCAAATTCATGGATAGCTAACCCTAACCCTAAGTTAGTAGTTCCCCTGATCCTGCATCAGGATCAAGGAGGGACAAGGGGGGAGGGAACCCGCTGCAACACCCGCTGCAACACCCCCAGGCACTGCAAGCATGCAGCCCTGATGGGAAATCTCATAGCCCTGATGTCAAAATCCCCACCGCACCAGTAGAGTAGCGCTTCTTGAGAAGCTTCCCTCCACCTGAAAATAGGCCCTGCACGGCATCCTGTCTCTATATGCTCTGCTCCACTCAAAGGCATGAAAACGGAATGCAAAAGGGGTGCCACACATGACTGCAGGGCACACGTGAACATGTGCATTTCGATGTCGAGTCCCATTGTGGAGTTCGCCATACATGGGGTGGAAGTGGTGAAGGGAGAGGCATGGGGGTGTCCATCTTGCTGATGGATGGCTCCCTGGTGCCCACACCAGCCATTCCTCAGCTTTTTATAGGCAGCAGCACAATCCACAGCAGCAGCATGCTCAGGAGCGGTCCCTTGTCAGCTATGGAGTCTGAATGTGGCCAGGGGGTGGCCAATTGTCAGGGCCATGCTGGGGAGCAAAGTGAGAGCCTGTAGATGCCGACAGCGCTTCTCTACCAAGAAAGCACTTCTCTACCAGTGGGGTGGGGAGTTTTGACACCTGGGCTTTGTGATTTCCCACAGCCATCAACGAGGCTGGAAGTGTTTTGGGAGGTTGTAGCTAGCTCCTCTTCCCCCCACCTTGTCCTGAGCTAGGATCGGGTGAACTTTCCTCCCTCCCTCCCTCCCTCCCTGCTTGCACAGTCCAGCACCTCTACCTGCATTTTTTCCTATCTCCCACCCTTTTCTTTCTGTTTTTATCTCTCCCCCCTCACTTGCCCGCTGGATTTATAAACACAGGCTTGGCCTCTGAACTGCAAAGTTGAATGCTTCAATTCCTTCTAGGAAACTTATGACTTTTCCTGGCTCTGTGCTCCGCAGCCCGCTCGGCCCTCTTGGCTGGGCACGTTCCATTGCCACCACTCAACTTACCCATTGCAGGAATTTGATGAAGCTGAGCAGCTCCTTAGCGGGCCCCAGATCCAAACTAAACCCAGACATTTCCAGTGGGGAGTTAGTGGAGCACAAAGGAGGTGTCTCTTCCAGTTTCTTACTTCAGGACTTGGGATGCAACCCTCTCCTGCCACTGCTGCCCTCTCCAGCATGCTTCCCCTGTCCTTGCCACAGCTGCAATGGCAGTGGCTTTGGGATACCCTGGCTTGTGGGGAGGGCGGGTTATGCTAGCACAGATTCTTAATTATGTAGACAGGATGTGGCAGTTCTGTGGATGCATGTGGTGAAGGCAGAGTGAGCATTGGAGCGGGCTGGTTCGGGGGCATGACCAGCCAGCCATCACTACCGGTTCAGTTACCTGTGCCCAATTACCCCTATTGGTTTGGCTAAATTGGGCTGAACCAGGGGCAACCCACCTCTTGTAGTGGTGTATTAAAAAGTGCAAAACAAGATATAAACTGGTATCATAGTGCCCAATGCAGCGGATGAGAAAAAGACAGCAGAAGAAAAAGAAGGAGCAAAGGTGTGTCACATCTGATACAGGTGTATCCTTATTTTAGAGCACCCAAAGAATAGTTAAGAAAATATGCATTAAATTTTAAATAGCATCCAAATAAACCTGGAAAAAAGTGCTTCAGAAGACCTGGGTGTTTACACACACACACACACACACACACACACACACACACACACACACACACACACTGAAAGAGTACTTAACTCCCAGGCTGGACATTTAGAGTCGCTTTCTTCTATGGCAGGGTCAAAATGATTGGAGGCCATATTGATTATGACATCACTTGCACAATTTGAATCACTTCCGTATCTTTATCAAGGCAAAGAATTTTAAGATCATATGTGTAAAGGGAGGAACACAGTAGCAATCAAACATTGAACTCTACCCTTTAAATATCCTGTATATGTACAGTAGAACCTCTGGTCACGGACACTTCTGACAACGACCAAATTGGGTTCCAACCAAAAATTCACAATTTTTTTACGTGGCCAATTTCCCCTTTTATGGCTTTTTTCCCCCTAAGAGTCAAATTTCCAAAATTAGGTTCGAGTCATAACCAAATCAGGTTGTGACCAAAGTTATGGGACAAATTATGGTTGTGACCAGAGTGTTGTGGCACGGCAGAAGCTATTGGCCACCAAGTGGCGGCAGAGCATTGGATCAGAGGGAGTGTTCAGGGAAACACTTGGGAGTTGTTGCAGGATGCACCCCATCGAAGGGTTACTCGACGGAAGGAACAACTGAGTACTTACAGGAGATGATTGCGAGCAGCTGTTGCTCATTGGGATCCTCTCCTGAGTATAAAGACACTGCTGGTGCCACGCCCTGGTTGCAGAAGTCAACGTTCCATTCCTGTTCTAGTGATTGTTCTTGTTTGCGTTCACAAACCAAGAGAAGCCAACTTGGGTAAGTAGTTTGAGATAAGAGAAGCTGTGTTTGCATTTTGGTGTGAGTTATAGGACTTTCTGCCGGAGCTATTATCTTTGTTTATTTGGGCTTGCAGCCAACAAGAGTTTGGACTGATTAAAAGAAACCTTTTTAGTTACGTGGCTTATGGCTTTCATTCCTAGATGGACAAGGGGGGTCAGAACAGAATGACTTCTGCCAAGACAAAGTGTTTACAATGGAGCAACTCCGTGCTGAGAATGCCTAGCTGGCTCAGCAGATTGCAGTATTGGCTGGTCAGGTTTCTCAGCTGCAGAGACCTGTAACCCCCCCCCCCCCCAAGACATGGAGGAAGTGCTTAGTGGCTATGCCGGATAAGTTTGATGGAAATCAATCCATGTTTGCAGCCTTTCTGGGACAATGCCAGCTGTTCCTGAGTTTGAGAGCGGAGGACTTTCCCACTGACTGGACGAAGGTGGGATTTATTATTAGTTTGCTCTCAGGCACAGCTGCCCATTGGGCTATACCCTTTTTAACCCAGCCTAGCCCTTTGTTGGATGACTTCCAGGGTTTTTGTCAGTATTTTAGGTTGATGTTTGAGGATCCCATTAAGGGGGAAACAGCAACCAGATGTCTTAAGTCACTGCAGCAGGGGAGTGGTTCATTACAAAATTATGTGAGTGAATTCCAGCTGCATAGCCAGGATTCAGCGTGAAATGAACCAGCTCTCATGGATACGTTTCAAGATGGCCTGTCTGATGACTTACAGGATGAACTGGCGAGGGTGGACAGGCCACTGATGTTCGATGCCTTGGTTCACTTGTGCCTCCGGATAGATGCCCGGCTGCAGAGGCGGAGGGCTCGCCATGCATCCTAGGAGACCACTAGCGTGCTGATTCATCAAGAGACTGCAGTCAAATGGGAGGAGCCCATGGAGTTGGGTGCTGCCAGACCTTGAGTATCACGCACAGAGATGGACAGACAGTGTGCTGGGGGGCTGTGTTTTTACTGTGGGGATCCTGGACACCTAGCTGGGAGGTGCTCCAAGAAGAGTAGGAGGGTTGCGCGGCCTGCAGCCTTCCCTCAGCAACGAACTATCGTGTCGGGAAACCGGCATGTTTGTGTGGCTCTGGTACCCCGCTCGCACAAGGTAACGTGCATCCATGGTGTGTGGAATCAAAGGGCGGATGCCCTGTCTAGGAAACCGGAGAACTCTGACCCTGCCGACTCACTTCCACCCCGGACTGTTCTACCCATCGCATCCTGCGCTGCAGTTCATCATCCCGTGAGCATACAGTCTCTGATACTGGATGCGCAGCAGGGTGACGAATGGGTGGAGCAACAAAAGGCGGAAGTAGGGCCGGCTTCCCCATGGACCTTTGAGGGGGATCTTTTGAAGTATCGGGACCGGCTATATGTTCCCACAGGGACCATCTGTAGACGGGTGCTCTCTCAGTTTCATGACGCTCCCGTAGCGAGACATTGTGGGTTTTTCCGGACATTGCACCTGGTCTCCCATACGTTTTGGTGGCCCCGCTTACGAAACAACATGCGGAAGTGCGTGATGTTGTGTGTCCAGTGTCAAAGGGCCAGGTCTGCGAGGGGGGTTTCTCCAAGCTTATTGCAGCCCTTGCCAACCCCGGTCCCTGCAGCACAGGACTTTGTCTCTGGAATTCCGGTGGTCCACCATGTGGGCTGCTATATGGGCCGAGCGAGGAAGGATCACCAAAGGGCAGCTAAAAAGTTCGGCCACCAGTGTCTTGGACCATGTCCTGTGGAGGCCGTCATCAACCCCTCCCGGCTGCATCCTGAGCATCGGACCTGGGGGAAGGGCCCTGCGGTGGGCGATAGTGTTGTGGCCCGGCAGGAGCCGTTGGCCACCAGGTGGCATCAGAGCATTGGATCAGAGGGAGTGTTCAGGGAAACACTTGGGAGTTGTTGCAGGATGCACCCTGTCAAAGGGTTACTCGACAGAAGGAACAATTGAGTACTTACAGGAGATGATTGCGAGCAGCTGTTGCTCATTGGGATCCTCTCCTGAGTATAAAGAGACTGCTGGTGCCACACCCTGGTTGCAGAAGTCAACGTTCCATTCCTGTTCTAGTGATTGTTCTTGTTCGCGTCCACAAACCGAGAAAAGCCAACTTGGATAAGTGGCTTGAGATAAGAGAGCTGGGTTTGCATTTTGGTGTGAGTTATAGGACTTTCTGCTGGAGCTATTATCTTTGTTTATTTGGGCTTGCAGCCAACAAGAGCTTGGACTGATTAAAAGAAACCTTTTTAGTTACATGGCTTTTGGCTTTCATTCCTGGACGGAGAAGTGGGGTCAGAACACAAGAGCATCTACTGTATATGCATATGTATATGCATATTTATATGAATCATTTTAGCCATTGCCTGTCCACTGGAGAATGAAGGCCTCTTCCACATGTTTCCAACCAAGTTTTTTTTTTGCCAACTGGGCTCTTGATACTTGGTGATGTTGTTGATCTGTCTTTTTGTAGGTCTCTTTCGTGGATGCTTTTTATCATGTGGGATCCAATCTACGACTGCCTTGGACCACCTGTCATCAGTTCTTCTTGCTATGTGACCAGACAATTTCCTTTTCAATTCTTCTACTCTCTTGATGACACCATACTTTTTTTTTTGTTCTCGAATCCATGTGCAGGTCTTTCTATTTTTTCTTGTAATTCTTGTAATTGTAATTTTTCTTGTAATAGTAAACCATGTATATTTCCATGGTTCCTTTCCCCACTCGTAGCTTTTATATCAATTGTGATACATACATACATACATACATACGTACGTACGTATGTACGTATGTATGTATGTTATATTTGTGCTGATAAATAAATAAAGGGAGACTAGTATAGGTCTATTTCAAGCTATTTAGCTCTCATCAGCTAGCCGATGAGAGCTAAATAGCTTGAAATAGACCTATACTAGTCTCCCTTTATTTATTTATCAGCACAAATATAACAAATGTAACAAAAAGGCAACAGTAAAAAATATTGGGTTTCTGTCTGGATGGTCTCTTGTGACGAGCCGAAGGACAGAGAATGGAAGTGTGATCTTCCTCCCATATTTGGGCATACCAGGGTGTGTGTGTGTGTGTGTGTGTGTGTGTGTGTGGTGTGTATGTATATATGTATATATATATATATATATGTGTGTGTGTGTGTGTGTGTATACATGTGTGCTCACACACACAAATACATGCATAAATACATATTCCTTTTATCACCCACCCTTCTCTTATTTTATCTGTTCCTCTAGAAGCCACCCTTCCTTTCTTATTCACACAAACACACATATGCACTGCCCTCACCTATTCATGTGTGTGCATTCACAACCCCACCACAAGCACACTTTATTTCTGTGTCTCTTATTTTTCTTCCTTGATTTTACACAAACATACACACAACACACACACACACTGTTGCCTCATTTTCTTTATTTGTAGCAGGCACCGTTACAACACACCCATTCAGCCAGTGAACACTTATCCATATTTCATCTGACCAAGGTGGACAGATTTCTCCAGCTAGTCAAAATACCCAGGAAAAGAAGCTTTCCCTTCCTCTTGCTCCTTAGTATTTTTGCTCTAATTTCAAACAACAGTTTGAAAATAGTGGTGAAAAGAGGCACCTTTGCTCACTATACAAATAGTGGTAAGAATACACAGAATCACTTCCTCCATCCTCCTCTCCCTGTCCCATACATTATCTTTTTTCCTGCTCTCCCCTTCCTTCTTGGTCTTCTGGGAAAAAAAAGATGGCTCCCATCCCATTTCTCTTATTAAAAATGTGTTTGTCTCCATTGAGCAAGAAATGGAAAAATTAAAGGCTGCTGGTAGAGTGTGTTGGAAGAGATGTATTCTTTTAGGTGGTTGGGAGGGTCTCACCTTAATCATAGCTATGTGGGATGGGCAGTTGCTGTGTTTTAGAAAAACCTTGTGCTGTTTTAGGGGGATGCAGCCAACAGGGCAGTGGGGTAACTGGTTTTCCATCTCTATAAAGAAGTCACATCTGTCTATAAATAAAAATAGATACCTCCTGCAGTCTTGATTTCTCCAAATACAAGGTAGAATGTAAATTACAAGAAGAAAAAGGAGGAGGAGGAGGAGGAGGAGGAGGAGGAGGAGGAGGAGGAGGAGATTAAAAAACTAACACTGGAATTCAGGAAAATATAAGAGCTCACAAACCTCATTCAAAAGCAGTGGCACCATATAGCACACCATGTTCCCAAGTCTGCTTTAGGAAGACAGCATGAGAATCATGTACAAATGTTTTTAAATGTTATTATAGGAAATTACATGATAAATCCACATGCCAGACTTAAAAAAAATGTGGCAATTTAACCAGCTGCCTGAAAAAGTGGAAAACAGTACTAGAGGAAGATTGAATCAGTGTTAATGAGATTCAAACAATACAGACTCAACTGACTCCAGATAAAGGAGAAATGCTGGTATCTCTGCATTTTAATCAGACAGATCACAGTTTCAGATGAACATGCCTGGGGGATTTTTTTTGCTTCCAGAGTGAATGAAAAGAAACAAATTGAGCAGTTTTTATATTGCACAGTTAGCGATGGATGATACCATCTTTAAGACTAGCGGTGGAAATATGGGGATAATGAACTTTGCCCCAACTTAATGAAGTGCTTGCAGCAGATTACTTAAAAAGGGATGTCAAAGCAAATTATTCTCTCAGAGAAAAACAGCAGGATCCAAATGTTGATTGGAAACACAAACAATCTTTTCTATTGCCAAGGTGCAACCTGCAAAATTTAAATAAAACAACAGTAACCATTTTGTCAGGCACAGATTGTACATGATATCAGAATTAAATTTTTCTCTTACAAAAAACTCATACATGAACACAAATAAGTGATCCATTCATATTTTTAAACAAAAATTCATTTGTTCTCTCTCTTCCTCCCTCCTTTTTAATTGATGTGCCTCCTGCCATCTTGCAAATGTGATTCTTGGCAGCTAATATTGAGTTAAGCACCCAAATACATAGTGTAAATGGAGGGCAACATAAATAATCAGGAGATGACATGTCAGTCTCATGGACCCAATCAATACCATGAACCCCCACAACAACAACAACAACAACAACAACAACAACAAACACCCACTCATGTATTTGAAGCATTACAAGATGCCATCAAGGTTGAAGCCAACTGGGTCTCAGGGATGGGTGTTTCAGAAGGCAAGGCCTGCAACTGAAAGGTCCATTTTTTAAAGGCTATAAGAGTGAAATTATTTGATGGCATGTCCCATCTGTTGACCTATAATAGGATGTCTAGAAACAATCAGAGAAAGTTGGTCCTGAAAAGTTAGAATCAAGTTAGAATCAAACCTCATGCCATGAAGGATTTTTATAAGTGACAACCTATCTCTTAAATTTCACTCAGAAGCATGCTGGGAACTAGTGAATTTGACAAGGCAGAAGTATAACATTGGTGTGACTAAAACACATCTATAATTATGTGCTACTGCATTTGGGATTTGCTAGTATCTGGCTGTTCTTCAACAACAGCCCCTTGCAGAGCATGTTAAAATATTCTATTTAGGAGGTGACTAAGTTAAAAGTGACCACAAGCAGTCCTTGACACAGAAAAAACCCAAAAGTGGTACAAAACCTTTGTATCTTCAACTAAAACATAGATTTCTGCCTTATTCTCAATCTCAAGTAGAATCTATAGTCTCTCTCTCTCTCTAGATATAGATAGATATAAATATGTCTGTCTGTCTGTCTGTCTGTTATCTATCTATCTACCATCTATATAACTATCTAATCTAGCCAATCATCCACTCAACTTCTAATGTTTTGCCCCACAAGTATAGCATGTTCATTAAGAATATGTTATATTTTATTAAACTTACATATTATTACATTTTACACCATTCTATTATTTCTGCATAAAGTTGCATAACATTGTTTAATTTATGGCAAAAAGAATTCCACAATAGTTTGACCTGATTCGAAGCTACATACAATATTTATACTCTTCAGGAAAAAATAGCATTTTTGTTCTAGTGAGAAACTACGGTGTTTTTTTTTTTTTTTTTGCTTCAATAAACTTTGTTCCAGTGAGAGCATTTTTTTTCCAGTAAAGTATGTGTATTTATTGAACATGAGAGAAAAATTGGATATATGTATATTTGTGCATATTAATATCAAATGAGGTTCAAATTAATTAATATCAAATGATATTCAAGTATTTTAAACATTTGTGTTCAACATTTATCTTCCAGAACTTTACACAGACCAGGTTAGCTATTAAGAAAATGCTGTGTATTTGTATTATTTTGTATTATATTTGTATGCAATATAATCATAGGTCACTTTGCTTACAACACCACTGGCCCAATTTAAAAAGCTTAAAGCCTATATAATCAAATGTTAGGGTAATGCCCCATGTGGAGCATCATCATGATTTATTCTTGATAACTTAATGAATTAGACTTAAAGGGGACTCTATCCAACAATGAGTTCCATCAAATTCATTTCCTAAATCATCAGCCCAGAGGTTGAATATATGGGAGACAATATGTCATGCTTAATTTAAGACTTTTATAGAACAATGATCGGATTCCCTTGATTTTCATTGAAGGAGATGGAAACTAATTTTGAAATGTTGTCAATGATCTGATGGATGGGATAGAGATTATTTTAGGAAATAATGATGTTTCTGGATTCATCTGAAATCAAGCTGTCCCATTTAGAGGTTTGAATTCATGTACTTGCAATATGACCGCCATGTGGCTTGGGAGCTGTTGCATTCATAAAATAACTGCCAATATGTATGTGGCCAGTCAGAAACATTGGCAGGCCAGATGGAAAATTGACTGAGTTGCTTTCTACCACCTGCTTTTAGCGTTCCAAGTTTCTTCTTACTATCCAATTTACTTTCGACTTTGGGAAGATTCACATAAAGCACAAAGTTGCAGCTATTGAACTTTTTTATTTTGTAAGAAGAGTGTCAAACTTGATGCTGAAGCAAACCTGGCTGAGGCCATCTTTGAAGCTTCAAGAGGAAGAAGAAGGGAAAAGGATTGGGGGTGGGGAATAGATAGCTGGGGGTTTGTTGTCAAAACAAAAAAGTTTTCCTATGGGAACCAAGGACATTCCAACAGGTGGCTGGGAGAGGAGACCTGGAGTAACCAAGCAACCGGCCAGCACCTCTATCGGACAATGTGACTAATGACTTGGGGAAAGGGGGAACTTTTACTTTTTAATCAAGTGAAAACCATGGAAACTTTCAGAGTCGGTTTTCACTAGTTGTGCCAATATGCTACATCCAATAAATCATTCCTTGAGAAATCTACTTGCCTTGGAGTTCTGCTTTCTACATTACTTGGAACACTGACAAAGAGTCAGTGCATTGAGTTACTCTTGTGTGTAAATACAATCTATTTATTTATGATTTATTGCATTCATGTCCCACCTTTTCTCTGGGAACTCACAGTAGTAAATATAAAGAAGGGCAATTCTTTTGCTCCTCATTCTGCAATAACAGAACAACAGTCGTCTGAAATTAGTTGGTCATGAAAGAATGACACCCTAAAATCACACTGGAGCACCATGATTGAATGGGAATTTGAATCTGGTCTCCATAATAAAAGTTCAACACTTGAATTATACATTTAGTGGCAGGCAGGCTATTTTAAAAAGGCTATTGTTTTAAAATTAAAACAATATTTTAAAAATCAAAGCTAATTGGGAGAGAGAACCTGGTGAGTATTAAATGAAGTTCCAAATATTGGATCCTAGAGACACTCTGTTTTTTGTCCATACCAAGGTGGGTTCTGACAGACACTACTGCCGGTTTGCTAATGTGTACGCTTTGCGAGTGCATGCTTGATGCATGTGCACTTCATGCATACTGTGCACGCATGCACAGTGTAATTAAAATTGTTCTGCGCATGCACAGAACTGAAAAACAAGATTCTGGTGCTGCCCGGGGAACCAGTTCAGGGGCATGGCAAGCCTGAGTAGCTGCCGGTTCCAGCAACCCAGGCTGCCAAACCACTACCAGTTTGACTGAACCGGTCCGAACTGGAAGCAACCTACCACTGATCCATACCCTAGGAATGTTTCTATGAAGACATTTCATAATACTGTAATATATAAATAAGATGTTCTCAAGATATATCTTACTTGCCAATTACAATTACCTGAACTTAGACAGGACTTCTATAGTCACCAATTCCTTAGTTACAGCCGACTTGGATTATTAAAATGTTCTGCTCTGTGTTGATGCACGTGAGCTTGATGCATGCTATGCACTCATGCACAGTGCAATTTAAAATGTTTTGTGCATTTATAAAACTAAAAAAACAAGATGGTGGTGCTGCCTCCGGCACCCAGGGAACCAGTTCGGGGGCGTGGCAGGCCTGGGTCACTGCCGGTTCCAGCAACCCAGGCCACCAAACCACTACCGCTTTGGCCGAACCAGTCCGAACTGGTAGGAACCCACCACTGCTCCTATTCCTATCTCTGTTTTTTTATACCAGTGTAATACATGAAAAGAACCAGTATATATGTAACAATTACATCAGTATCACATTCATTTTGGTTATTAATTAATGTGTTGCAAACACTTAATCACTTTCCTCTTCTCTTCCTCCCCCCACTCCCAATAATGCTTGCTGGAAAAAAAAATATCTGACAAAACAAACACATGGAAAACAGTTGGAGGATGGGTATTTTCTGTCATTCTAATTAGAAAAAAATATTTTTCTTCATAAGATTACACTGACTTCCTCCAAGTTGTCAAATAGGGAGTAAGAGCTGAAGAGGAAGCAAATTAATTTTCTATTTGTGTGTTAGAATTCTTCTTTTAAGAACAGTGAATCACTAGTTTTTCAAATATTGTAAGCAGATGGGCCATTGCTATAGCAACCACCAAAGACATCAGGTCAAGTGATTGGAAAAAAAAATTACACTTGGAGACCTATCCCTTACATTTATATTCTGACAACATTTAAACAAACAGCTTGCTACCTATGTAAAACTACCTGAAAGATGAAAGGCTCAAAAACTGAATGGCAAATAGAATCCTTCCTATCCAATGGTGGGATCCTACTGGTCATTGGTTTGGTGAGTGTGCACTTCACAGTAAAGCTATGCAACTGGGTCCCTAAACACATTCTGAGGCCCAGGTCTGAGTACATAGCCAAGTATTAAAGCCTTACAAAAGGCCAATGGTTTTGGCCCCTTCTAATTTCCAAGGGGATTCTCTGCAATTTTCAAAAGAAAGACTTCCATTTGAAGGGACAAGGAAGCACATCCCTACTTCTGGCTGATTAGTAAAATGCTACTGTTTTAATGTCAGTTTATTTTTATTCATTGCCCTACTTTAAGGTAGTGTTCCCCCATAAATTCTTTCCCCAGGGATTGAGATTTAGGAAACTCAAATGAGAATTGCTGTCTGCTGAAAGAAACTTTTCCTTGTGTTCATAACTAATTGTCCTATAATCTATGTTTTCTGACATGTGCATGACTTTCCCCCCTTCTGTGATGATGATCTATGAGATTAATTCATCCTGAGTTGCTGATATAGTGTGGTTTAGGATTTTTTATTATTATTATTACTAAAGGGGTATCTCCACAGGATTTGAGATACCTCCTGAATTTTCTCTTCTGTTACTGATGAGAGTTCCTTCATTAATATTGGGAGGAATCAGATTATCTTGGGATCCTGGGTGAGGCAGGTACAACCTCTCTTTTTCTTTAAGCCATCTGAACAAACTAACAACTTCCACAAATCTAGCACTCAGCTTTGCAAAGAGAATGGGTGGGAGGGAGAAAATGGAGAAATTGAATTCTGCCACCCCACCTAAGGGGATTGAAAACTACAAGAGTCTTGCTTGAGGGGGCAGCTATTTTGTTAACGATATTTAAAATTAGTACCTGGACAGTGGTAGGTTCCTGCCAGTTTAGAACCGGTTCCAGCTCCCTCCCTCTGCCCATCCACACATCATCAAGATGAAGAGCGAGAGGAGGAATTCTGGGAGTTGAAGTCCACAAGTCTTAAAGCTGTCAAGTTTGCACACCCCTGGGGTTTTTCCCCTAAAGGGTTAGGGGTGCAAGGGTTGTAAATTGACAGCTTTAAGACTTGCGTGCTTCAAATGCCAGAGTTTCTGAGCCAACATTTTGGTTGCTAAGCAAGAGCGTTGTTAAGTGAGTTTCACCACATTTTACAAGTTGGCCACTCTCACCTGGTCACATGGCCAGCAAGCCACTCACACAAAGCAGGCCACACCTACAAAAGAGGTTCTAAAATTTTTTGAAACCCACCCCTATACCTGGAGCAGTGGAACTATACAGTGGGCCAGAGTTACAGCTGATTGGTTGAAGAGTGCTGGTTTCTGCGTGAGGCAATCTGCGCTGTGATTGGTTGCTGTGGGTGTGAAGGGGGAGTTTCCCTTTCTTTCCCAACTTTCTCTTCTGTGTGCCCTGAGTGCTCTGTGATTTACCTCATGATGCTCCTATGTGCCTGACCATCTTGTTTGCTGTATATATTGATGTAAATATATATTTATTTATATAAAACTGCAAGTATCAGCATCTCTGACTTCATTTGGACACTTGCTGTGCAATTCCATGACACTTTTCAATCTGTCTACATCTTGTTGTGAAGCTTCTCCCTTTTTTAAAAATTATCTTATTGTGGCTGTTGATGCTTTTTGAGGAAAGAAGTTTAAATCACCAGCTGGTGAACTAGGGGGACCAAGAAGAGGATTTAAAGAAATAGAAGATCAGGAGGATAAAAAGGATTCATTTCCAGAGGAATATAACATAACAGCTGAAAAAATATATGGGTGGATGGCAGGATGGATTATAATTGTGTGTGAGAGAGAATGTGTGCGTAGTGTGAGACAGAAAGAGAGAGAGGGAGGGATAAGGAAGTGACATGTTTTCTGAAAGGAGAAGGAGCTTATTTCATTTCAGAAATAAATAAAAAATCCCTTTATATTTGGAGTGCTTTAGATTTTAAATATGTCTTATAGATGATAAACAATCTGGAAGGGAAATATAGACAAGATACAGACTAGATATATTTGGTGTGGAAAAGGGAGCTGTCTGAAAGGCTGCCACATATAGTCTTCCAGAAGACAGCCCCCCCCCCAAAAAAAGATGCAAATTTAGTGAAGTAGATTATAGACATTTTTAGGGGTCAAATGTTGAACACAGTGCCTTGAGAGGGACAAAGTCTCTTTCACTAGGCATACTATAACAGAAGCTACAATAATAGACTTCTGTACGTGTCAAACCAAGACCGATCTATGAAGATTCTTCTAAGCAGATTCCATTATTGTTCCTCGTCTATACAGTAGACAGAAATCTTGCCAAATTAAAGCAGATTACTTGCACCATTAAGCATATACTCTGAGAACTGCTAGGATCTGTTTTAATGCTATTTCTTTCACACAAAGTATCTCAAGTTCCCTGTCTTTTGCCCCATATAATGCATCCTCTCCCTCCTGGGAATCTGGATTACTGAACTAGATCATCTCAAAGGTGCTTTTTCAAAAGACCACTGGACTATGTTTCTTCTTTGAGGAAGAAGACTTTTCACTTCTCATTGAAGAAGCTTCCTGTTGTGGCCCAACAGTGGCCAGCTGAGCTGTTGCTGGAATCTGACAGTGATGAACACTATGGGACTGCCCTGGAGGCTGAGGAAGACTCTGGAGGGTGTTCGGAGTCAGAGCAGACCACCAGATGGCATCTGAGTCAAGGAGCAGTGAGGAAGAACAGAGGAAGGCTGTCCCTGAAGTAGGTATGCGTAGGGCTGAGAGGAGGAGGGAACAGCTTTGGAAAAAGGCTCACAGAAGGAAATAGGAACAGGTGGCTACTGATTGGCCCCTCCCAGAGAGCTTATAGGTAGGGCAACAGGAGGGGAATTTTTCAGGAAACAACAATTTACTAATCCAGGCATAGTGAATGATTTGGAGAATTTTGTGAGTTCAAACCTTGTTTTCATAGAGGTAATTTTCTGGGCTTCTAGCCAAGGGGTTGCTTATCTCCCTCCTTAGATGTAGCAGACAGCCAAGTCTGCATCAGTATATATTAGAGGCTTGGGAAAGAACACTTCCTCAGTTCTGACCAGTCAGAACTTATGTTCTTGGATGAAAAGTGAATGACTGAGAATTTCCATTGACACTTGAACTACACTATCTCTCAAATCCTTTCCATCTCTTGCATCTGATTCTATAGTCATGATATTTCTATCCATATGAAAAAGGCACATAAAAAATAATAGTCTCAGGCCTTTTCCATAAAGTTTGGAATTAGAGAGATACCTCTTTCTTTGTCCTGATCCCTCCTCATACATCACTCATACCTAGGACTTTGAAACTTTGAAACTTAGCATGCATTCAGTTATTTACATAAACATCTATAAACAGATCTGTTGATTAAGATATCCTTATGGTGAGGACATACATCTTAATCCTATGGATCCCATTCTTTTGAGGAACTACTTGCAAGTTTGAGTTCCCTTGCAAACAGTTTCTGCAGACAAAAGCTATCAGAATTCTGATGGAACAGAATTAAAACTGCAGTCCTGCTCTAGCATCAACCTAATAAACCTTTTCATATGCGCTGGTCATGAGAATTCCTCTGTTAACCTGTATGGGTATTGAGTCTTATGTAAAGAATGATATTTGAGAAAGGTGAGTCATATTTGACTCTGCCTGATTCTTAAGTGCATGGCCTACATTCATTGAATATGCTCTCTGGGTATGTTATCCTCTGGTTGGGCGCAGATTCTAATGAGAGGAAACTACTTTCCATTCATGAGGTTACAGAACATTGATGTTTAACTCTGAGTTCTAAACCTTGGAGAAATGAAAGAGAGCAAGCAGCACAGGGAAAAATTGGCACCATATGCACCACAACATATTATTGCATTGTTTGTGTGATGGCATTATGTGTGTAATATCATCATGAGTTCTCTTAAATAATCCTGAAACCTAACATTTTTTTTATTTTTTGCGGTGAATGCATCATTGAGTTCCTTATTCTGCTTTTTTCATGCACACATGGATATCTTTCCTATGATGCTAGCAAGAAGAATTTTCACTTTGATGGCTTAGTTTTCTTATAATTTTACAACTGAATGCAGACTATGATTTCAAAATGCAAAGTTTTAATTCAAACCAAAGTGTTAAACCATCCCTTTGAAACTGAAGAACTAATAAAGATAGCTATTTTCAGAAATCAATGAGGATAGCCATTTTCCCCCACCAAAAAAATATTCCTGAATAAAGCACCATATCATGTTCCATTTCCCCCCAATATTTTAAAAATGTGATCTTATAAAATTTAACTCTTAAAAAGAATTACATTGTGAAAAAGATTTATGTTGTGGAGGAGGAGAGCAGGTAAGCCTGTACTGGAATATAGTTGCACAAAATTTATTGAGCAACTTTAATTACATGACATCTAACAGTGATGGGTGGAGATGTTGTACATGTGTTTAAGCTATTAAAAATAACTTTCTTTAAAATTACAAGTGCATTGTGCAGTTAAGTTATCTGTCTGATTTCTTGCCATTATGATCTGTAAATTAGTTTACTAAAACATTATTTGGAGCAAAAATGCATCTTTACAATATAACATGAAAAAGGATAGGGAAGAAAAAGGAGGGGAAGAGATGCCATTTTTAAAACTGAAATGCCTCAATTTTATTTGCAATTTCAGTTAAACCCTACTACTAAGATAGTGTTAATTACAAGCAAAAACAGGTGTTTCAGATAATTAGAGATGACTAACAGTTCCTCTTTTGTCTCTTAAGCTATGCAAAAAAAGGACCTAAATAATATATAACATTACTTTTTTAACTTTCTTGTTCTAACTTAATTTAGTTTTCTATTTATTTTGAACATGAATGCTTGATGGGAGAAATTATATTTATTTTGAAGTTTGGTATAATGACCCATCCAAAGTTTAGCCTTTCAATTATCATTTGAAACGAATGGAGTCAAAAGTGTCTATCACCATTATGTCCTATATTTCTGATTAATCCCAGATGTTTATTGATTTATGAAAAACCCTTGATAATGATTGGGAGAGTTACAGAAGGAACTACAGCAGAATGTATTATTTATAAATGAATTATTTTCTATTTACATCCTACTATCTTTTCAGGTTGTTTCTCTAATAGTAATAATAATAATCTAATAATTGAACCAACTTGAAATATACATATCTTCTGTTTCTGATAAATTTGGTGGGAAAGGATTTAACAGTCCATTTTATCTAGCCCATTTTGATTTATGGACTGTATTTTTCTAGACAACGATAAATTAATTTTACTTCTGAATTTCCTATGCACAAGATCATTTGACAAGATATACATCTACCATCTACAACAATCCTCAACTTATAATCATTTGTTTAGAGTCCCTTCAAAGTTACACATTTATGATTGTTGCAGCATCCTCATAGTCACATGATCAAAATTCAGGCGCTTGACAACTGACAAGTTGGACTATTCCGGGTTTATGTGATCAATATTTGTCACCTTTCCAGCTGGTTTCCAACAAGCAAAGTCAGTGGGAGAAGCCAGCTTTACTTAACAACTACATGATTCACTTAACAGTTGTAATGACTAGCTGAACAACTGTGGCAAAAAAATGTTGTAAAATGGAGTGCAAGAGAAATTTGAGGCTCAATTGTGGTCGTAAATTGAGGATACCTCTGAAATGTATTGAATGGTAACAAGCACAGCCGATGTCCTTACAACCAGATAAAGAAGTTTCATGGGGTATTCTGCTGGTTAGTTGTTCACTAATGTGCTACAACCAAATTCCATGACATAAATTCCACCTGCTCAATAAGAATTCTCCATCGTCTTCATCTTTTCACCCTGTGAGCTCTCCACATCTCCAAAAGTTTGTTGCCCTTTGGAGCTGGATTATAACCCTTTCCCATTTTATTTGCTTGCTCTAGGAGTAGAGTAATTGTTACAATTATTCTTGCTTCACACTTGTTCCATGCTTGATTGTGTTTTTTGCTACCATCATGATATAAAGATGATGATGAAGATAGATGATAGATAGATGATATATCATTTTCATTACAAAGATCAGAAACAAGTAGAAATATATACAGAATATATATCATCACTTATTAAATTCCAGAGTCTTGTTAAGACTTCTCACACAGTTTGGCAATTAATTTTCCCAAGGGGTCAAATGAGTAACAGACTATTGTGGAGGGTCAAACCAAAAGGCTGCACATTATTGCCCATGTGTTGAGGGAGGACGGAGCATGGAGCCTTACCTCAACCTGGCCGCCACTCTAATGCTGCAGGCACAGAAAAGCACTTTCTCTCACCAGCTGACTAAAGAAGCACACTTGGCTTCTTCTTCTGTTCCTGCAGGGCTCTTATTTACATTTTATTTTCAAATTTCCAATTGACCACATGTGGGCCAGACAGGGATAGCCAAAGGGCTGGATATGGCCAAGGATCATAAAATACCCAGGTCTGATTTAGGATGATGCTAACCTTCAGGATCGTTGCTTTGCAGAATTATTGCCTTACTTCTATTTTACAATATAATATTGCATCAAGAAAGTAATATTTTTTCTGCCTGTCTTGGTGAAGGAGAGACTGTAACCCAGCAAGTGTCAGTTTACAATTCCTAGGCAAGGTCCTGCATGTGATTATTCTAACTGGAGTTCCAGCTCATTTCTTTAGCATTCCATTGGGCCCTCTTGAAATGGAAGATCCAACTGGAAATCAATAAGGCTGCACACAGCTGTCAGTTCCAGTTGAGCCTCAGGTTAACTTCCAAAGCCCAACAAATAACTGTTGATTGCAAGGAGTCATTCCTGGGTCAGCCTTCCCCAAAAGCTTTCCAGAACAGTTTCCCTAATCAAATTTAATTTTCACAGCAGTAGTTAATCTTCAGTATCTTTGCATTTGCAAACCCGACTGCAAACAGTTTGTATCTTTATAATGTTCTAAATGTCGATAACGTTGACCTGGTCTTCTCTATTAAATGTACATTTTGGTTTATCTAAACCATAAATTCATCTGCTACCCCACCCAGGGTGAGATTTAACACTTCTAAGTGGATATTGAACAGTATCTACCACAGGGAACAGGCAGAGCAGCTTGAATCAATTTCCTTATTTCCAGCATACAATATGATAGTCTGGAGTCTATATTTAATATATTTTGTGTATGATAAATAAACCTTACAGTCCTTCAAAAAAAAGGGGGGAGAGCACAGTTCTTGTTTTAACAGTTACTTTCTCACTGTGGGTTTCTTTCCTTTTTTTTCCCCACCCTTCAAAAATAGTCTAGCTGGAACAGCATGTTTCCTCTGACTAACCACAGTTTTAGCTTTAACACCTCCAGAGACAAGTTGCAATAATTTCATTCCAGAGGAGGCTGGGACTGATTCCAAAAACCTGGAGCATTCTGGGATGCATTGATTCCTTCCTGAAGCTCTCCATTGACTAAAGGTAAATAGGGCAAGGCATTCTGCCAACCATAACTGAAGCCACTTAATGGGGCTGGGCAAAAAAAATAAAATAAAAAGCAAAATCTAAATGCTTGCTTTGCAGAATGTTCCCTTTGATTCACGAATGAAAAGTAGGCCTAGAGACTCTGCTGCAGCCAGGTCCAAGTGCACAAAGTTTCAGTTTTGTACATAGCCATAGGTTAGAGGGAACTTAAGGATAGGAATGAATTTGAAAGTTCAACTTTAAAACTTGGGAATCATCTTGATTTTGTGCTGTGCCCCAAATTTGAAATAACCGTGGTAAAATTACACTTGGAATAACAAAAGTAAGCAGTGTGGAATCATTCTGATCAGACAAGTGTTAGCCACACTTCTGTTAAATTACTTTATGAAGCCCAGAATTAAGAAACTTTAGAAGTGTTAAGATCAGATCACAGAAAAAAGGACAAAAAATTTCTCCATCTCAGTTATGGTATCTGGGGGTTTCTTTTTTAAAGATTTGTTTTTAATCCTTGCTCCACTTATTTTCCCCACAACAACTTTGTGGTGAGGTGAGTTAAGCTGAGAGAAAATGACTGATCCAAAGTCACCTAGCCAGATTTTGCTAGAACTCATAGTCACTTGGTTTCTACTTCCAGCAACCTCACTATCTGGAAGATTCTAGGGAGCAGCCATAATAAGATTCCCACTCTACAGAGCAGTTATTAGTACTGACATTTGAAAAAGCTTGACACAGGTATTGAGAAGGTGATATTTCTAAAATACTGATCATCTTTAACTCAGGGTTTCAAACCATTTTAGGCAAAATGGCATATCTATGATTTTGAAAGTGTGCCCTTGGTATTCCCATATAATGACTCTCATGAGGTACAACTATCATAGCCACTGATTTATGGAAACTGAGATGTTCTTCTCTGTGTCTTTTGTAGCTTCTCCTTATTCACCCTGGTCTTCCCTTTCTCTTTTTTCTAGATGGGGTGAGGAGAAAGCACTGAATTGCTTCCTTTTTATTTTTAAAGAATGTTTATGAAAGTTATAACTCCGAAAGGTACCCCTTGAAATAAAGATTCAGAACAGAGTTGAAAGGAACCTTGGAGGTCTTGTAGTCCAACCCTCTACTCAAGCAGGAGACCCTATTTATGTCTGACAAGTGGCTGTCCAGACTTTTCTTAAAAACCTCCAGTGATGAAGCACCCACAACTTCTGAAGGCAAGCTGTTCTACTGGTTAATTGTTCTTGTTGTAATAAATTTCTCCTTAATTCCAGGTTGCTTCTCTCCTTGATGAGTCTCCATCCATTGTTTCTTCTCTTGCCTTTTGGTGTGTTGGAAAATAAGTTGACCCCCTCTTCTTTGTGGTAGACCTTCAAATACCACAACACTGCTATCATGTCCCCTCCCCCTTAGTCCTTCTTGTCTCTAGAGTAGCCATACCCAATTCCTGCAACCATTTTTCATGTGTGGTGCTAGAGGCTGGTATTTTGTGTATAGCAGCTTATTAATTTTCCATTTCCAAGAGAAGAAAAATATAAAAGTTGGTCAGGCAGAAAACCTGGGAATTATCAAAAGATATTCACAAGCATTATTTGTCTATGGGGATACTGAAGAGTCCAGGAGTCTGCAAACTATGGTGACATGCATAATGATGACATGTGGGCACTTAGGTTGTGTACAATTATCCCCCTTAAATACATGCATCCCAGTGTATAGCACGTATGTCAGACAGGATGTTTTGTGTCACAGTGTCATGACATACATTTTGCATTCTCTGGTGCATGTCCAATGCTAGGATTATAAAACCTTGTCAAGAATACCAAGATTGTGGGGAGTAAATTGTCCAATGAAAGGTTGTTCTCCTTACTTCAATCTAAAGTAGGAAGCTTCTAAAGCTATCAGCATATTGTTCCTGTTTGCCCCAGATTTGCTTCCATCAGCGGCCATAAATCATATCCTATCATCTGAGCCATTGTTGGCTGAGAGAACAGGTACTTTAATGGAGTAGGGAAGATGTCTAAGTTATCAAATGTGCCTTATAGAGCATTTGGAAGCTTCTATTAATGCAAAAATCCACATTAGGATAGCAAATAGATTTGGGGCAGTATTTCTCCAAAATATGATTGCTGTAGTTGCCAATTTTTCTGTAATTTTGCTGTCTTGAACAATATGCTGATAGCTTTACATTCAAAGGGCTGACTTAAGCTTTAAAACATGGACACGTTTTCCTGCATCTTAGAACAATAAAGATATGACATACTTAGGTTCAAGCATATTAACTTATTTCATTTGGTTACTTTTGAAAGATTTTTTAAATCCTTTTTTTACATATGTCTCAAAATGGCAAATATGACAGTTCTCCTTCCCTGTCCTCTTTTGTACACAACAACAAAAATAAATTATGTGAGATGTATGGGAGAGAGAGAGGGAGGGAGGGAGGGAGGGAGGGAGGGAGGGAGGGAGGGAGAAAGAGAGAGAGAGAGAGAGAGAGAATAAATGTGTGTGTAAGTTGCCTGGTTCAAAATCACCCAGCCATTTTTTTCATGGCTAAGGCAAAAGTAATGCTCACAGTCTTCTGCTTGCTAGGCCATGTTAACCACCACCATGTCTCAATTTTAATTAAATATGAATTAAAATACATTTCATGCTGGCCTCCCTAACTTGTATCCTAACCTGGCTTTTTAGTTTCTTTTTGATTGTGCCCTCTGGCATGTCACTCAGGAATTAAGGGTGGCCTTCAACCCTACCGCAATCCAAAGTTTGACCGTCTTACTTTAAAGCTTTGAATAGCTTAGACCTGAATATCTGTGGAACTTCCTGTGAATACTAAATTTTCTGCTTCACTTACATAACTATTTACACAGGCAGCACTATCACGATCACTGTTTAGCTTCAGGGTGCTGCCAGAAGCTGCATAAAGAACACTTGTGTATTGAACAAAGAACCTGGGTTTCATGTAGGTATATAAAAAGCATGGGAAAGGGAAAAGAAATCAGAGAGAAGCAGAGAAACACCACTATAGCCCCAGATCCTACACCAGCCTTAAAAAGCAGAACAGACTAAACAGATAACATTTGGAACAGTAACATTTTGGAAAGGCATATTTTAAAAATTACATTTATCACTCTTATCATCATGAATCTGAGAAAAAGAGAAAATTCTTTCATAGAATTGCTATAGTTAATAATGGTGGAGTTCAAAGATAATTTATTAGTGAGTATATAATCACCTTCAAGGAACTATGACTAGGATACACACAGGTGTTCAGAACAGATTGGCTGCCAGATGAGAAGATGTAATCCTGCAGATGGAGCCTACTCTTTCCTTCCATCCTAATTGAGTTTGAAATTGCACCAAGAACTGTTGGAGAGAGCTAGGTAATAGTTCCTTCAACTTTGCTCACCAATGTATCAGAATCAAGCAGACAAATATCTTCTTTCATCATTGGGGTTAAAGCATCATTTCCCATTGGTAATCTGATATTTCCCCTGAAGCATACACTCTTGTGATGTAGACATGGATGGATGATGTATGGATGGATTTATACATTATTCCATAAAATTCTGGGCAGCTTATAATTAGAAGTCTGTCTGTCTGTCTGTCTGTCTGTCTGTCTGTCTGTCTGTCTGTCTGTCTGTCTGTCTGTCTGTCTATCTATCTATCTATCTATCTATCTATCTATCTATCTATCTATCTATCTATCATCTATCTATAAAAGATACAACAGACTGGAAAATCAGAGTAATCAAACAAAACCAAAAAAACAACAGGACAAAGAGACTTTACAATCACTCTTGTGAGCTATAGCGCTACTGCTATTCAGAGATCAGACGCACTGAAAAATTAGACTTTTGTGCTCATATGGAGAAATAACACCTTTTTGGCAGTGCTTTCATTTTATGTTTGGTGAATACACTTGAAAACTAAGCCAATATATGTTGGCTTGTTTAGCATATTCTATAAAATATTTTCAAGGTTTGTTATTCACACTGAAATACTGGGGATACAGAGCAAAAGTTGGCAATAAGCATCTACTACATTATTACTAAAGAAAGTGATGCACTTGGAACACCAGAGAATTAAGAAGCTGATAAATGGAAACTTTTCAAGTTAAAGATATCACCTCGCTTTTTAAAAAGTGAGATGATTAATGAATTATTTTATGTATGTCTAAAAGGTTCCTTCAATCTTAACTTTCATTTAGTTTAAACAAAAAAAATTCATTATTGCAAACAAGTTGTATGAGTTTGCAATCATATCCATGAGACACTGTGTAGTAACTTGAAAATCATTGTAATCTACAAGATGGCAGGCAAGACTTCAAGACTGAATCTTTGTCATAATTCACAAATAGTCCAAATTTGGGTAGGGCTGTATATCTGAAAACAAATACAAAAACAACATTTGATTGAAGCAAAGAGATCCATGATATCTTTAGTGATCATCCAGTTTTTGCATAGCAGATATAGATATGTTGGCCCTAAACTCTAGTAAATGTGTGTGTGTGTGTGTGTGTGTGTATGTGTGTATGTATACACACACACACACACACACATCAATAGATAGATAGATAGATATAGATATATAGATAGATATTGATATTGATATTGATATATATTTATATATTTATATATATATATATATATATTGATATATATATATATATATATATATATATATATATATATATATATATATATATATATATATATATATATATCAATATATCACTTTTGATATATATATATCAATCAATTCTCCCAAAAGTGTGTTCCTATAGATCAAGGGTGGCAGCCTGGGGGCCAGATGCATCACATACACGCCATGCCTACTCCTGTTCTGCAAAGGCAAAAAAAAATGTGATATGTCATGTGACGGGATCAAGTTTGACAGCCGTGATCTAGATCAAAGAAACATTAATTAGTAAATACTAAAGGAGCCTAGCAAACTGGATGTAATTTCAACTTTAACCTGAACATAAACATGGACAATCACCATTAATCCATAACAGTTCTGAAATGTGAATTCAGTGAATTTGGTTACCACAACATTAAAAATATGTTGAGACTCTAGGAGTACAGAAAAGAGCAAAAAGATGATTAGGGAACTGGAGGCTAAAACATATGAAGAACGATTGCAGCACTTAGGTATGTCTAGTTTAATGAAAAGAAGGACTAGAGTGACGTGATGGAAGTGTTCCAATTATCTAAGGGGCTACCACAAAGAAGAGGGAGTCAAGCAATTCTCCAAAGCACCTGAAGGAGAACAAAAAGTAATGAATAGAAAGCAATCAAGGGGAGGATCAAACTGGATATAAGGAGAAATATATCTCTGATCGTCTAGAACGATCAGTGGAACAGCTTACCTTCAGAAGTTTTCCATGCTCCATCACTAGAGGTTTTGAAGAAGAGATTGGACAACATTTGTCTGAAATGGTATAGGATCTTCTGCTTGAGCAGAGGGTTGAACAAGAACTCCAAGGTCCCTTCAAATTCTTGTTATTCTGAAGAGCTGAATTGGATATTCATCTCTGTGGGCTTGAAAAATGTCTCTTAAAAGTTTAGATAGTCTTCTCTTATGCTTAGCATATGGACTTTTTCAGATAATGAGATACTTGAAGCTTAAGTTCCAACCTTGAACCAAGAAAGAATGGATTCACTCCTGATTGCCTATCAAGGTATTTTTAACACTATATAAAATGTCCTAGAAAGAAAAGGAAAGAAAAAAGAACTTTTGTTTTGTTGACAAAACTGAAATTTCTTATTTTTTCCCCTTTCATTTAATTTCTAGAAGGCAATAAAACCCTGAACAATCTCTTTTCAGGTTTATACTGGTTGACACCATGTTCCTTTATATTCTCTTCAGTCTCATTATCTTCTGTAAATAGTGTGTATTCTGACTGCTGTATTCATGAATTTCATCACTAGGTCTCACTGTAACAAAAACATAAGCTAAACATCACTTGTGTAACAGATTGAAAAGTTTTTGTGTCAGTCTTATTTTTTTACTGAGCAATTTAAATTCACTTGAGGCAATTCTTTGTTCATCATTTTGCAGTAACTTTCAATGGTTTCTTCATCAAATATGATTTTTTAAAAAACAATTACAATATTTCACAAAACTTTTTGGTTTGTGTTCTTGCCCACCAATAGTGATAAAATCTCATACACAACTTTTTGTTTTGTTTTTGCCCAATGGCAAAGAAATTCACACAGGCAAGTTCTACAAACATTTATTCATCAGCAGCTCAGCTGCATGAATATTGCTCAGATATGTGCTGTAGAAAGTATTCAAAGATAACCTTTTTTTCTGACTACGGAGTGCAAAGGTGAAAAAAAAAAGGGGGGGGGGGACCCAGCCAATGTTTTATTCTAAGAAGCATTTTACATCTTCCTATTTCTCAAATCAAACCAAACCCATTTTACGGTCATAGGAGGGAAGAGTACAAACAATTAAAAAGGATAAAAATATATTAGAGTCTAAACAAGAATGTTTTAAAAAGATACAAGCACAAGCCTAAAAAAAAAATTTAACAGGTAGACTAATAAAATATATGCACCGGAGAAGCCCATGCTCTGTTGTTACTGTGTGTCCAGAATCACAGGGGTTTTTCTGAGTGAGGAATCTTCCTGTGTTGGACATCAAGGACAGCTCAGGAGAAGATGTTATCAGAATTTGTTGCAGCAATCAAATCCAGAAAACACACACACATAACTGGTTCAGCAGGATTCATTAACTTCTCTTTATATACACATGAAGTAAATATACAATACTCCTTGCTGTCTCCTTGTTGCTCCCACAGCAAATACTGTTTTAATTTCCAAACAGCCCCCATTGACCCAGTTGTCACCTCTCTTCCGGTCATGAACTCTCAATACACTGACAGATGTGACATTGTGCCAAAGTAAAAGCCCTCCAGTGTTTCGTTCAAGATTAGTTAAATACATCATAGGGGAGGTAATCTGCTAGATTCATAGGCAATAAAGGCTGAGTATCTGGCTAGATCCAACTGGTGCTTTGAGTCTGATGCATGTTATTTAATGAGTTATTTGGGTTGATCATATCCCCAGCTGAGTAGAAGGTTTGGAGAGAAGCTCAAATATGATATCTTAGTTGCTACTCCCTGTTTCCATGTGGATTGAAAATGATCATAGTTCATGACCAAGAGGAAAAGGGGATAACCATCCCAATGCTAAAATTCTCCATGCCTGACCACAATTCACATTCTGTTCAAATGGCAAAGCTATTTAGATTAGCATTTGTGTCTGTGCGTGTAGTATGGAGGGAGATCCTTGCAAGAGTCAGCATGAGTTTATTTCTCCCCTCCTTTAAGACATTGTGATATAGTCATATGTTCATGATTTATTACTTGTTGGTTGCATGTACATTGAGAGTTTATGTACCGGTTACAAATTCCTTGGGTGCCCAATCACACTTGGCCAATAAAGCTTTCTACTCTACTCTACCCTGCTCTGCTCTGCTCTGCTCCGCTCCACTCCACTGATTTAGACCACACCAATTTTCCCACTGTTAAGAAGAGATACCTGTATAGGTTGAGGGAAGAGATTGCAGCTGTGGGGGAAAGTAGGAGAAGAGATGGTTGCAGGTCAGACAAGAGGAACTGCCACAAAAAGGCAGCTTGAAGTAGAAGGTGAAATGAGAAAAATTGGTGCAGAATTCAGGTGCATAAGCATTCAAAAACTGAGTGCTGGAGCCTGGCAGCCATGCCAGCTCCTCCAGAAAAGTCAAAGCAAGCAACAGATTGCTAGAAATGCTCTCCCCCCCAAGCAAAAAAAAGCTGTTGACTGTGAGTAGGTCAGGATGGCAGCAGCTGGCACAGGCCTGGAAATAATTAATGCTGGCCAGCAAATTTAAAGATAGCTAAAGATTGGCTAAGACGTAGCTACAATTCTGGCTGAATAATTTCCCCTGCAGTCCACAGTTGAAAAGCAGTCAGTGACAAGAGTAGTCAAGAATTTACACAGCTGTAGAGATTGAAAGCCTGCCTATAAGAATGGAGAAAAGAAAGAAATGGATTTATAAAAACTCATAATAATTGCAATAATTGCCTCCTTAGAATTAGGCAAAGGGCGCAGATGGAAATAGACCACCTAGGTAAACAAGTGATAGGGATTAGAGATAAGCAATTATTATACATTTTCTTTAATTGAGTTATTCTTTGTATAATGAAACCTTCGCTGACACACACAAAAAGAACACCACAAACTACTCTCTTGTCTGTGCTTTACCCCATTCCCCCAAAGAACCTGCCAGAAGTGTTTATTTAGGAGAAGCAAAGGGTAAAAGCCATGTAGATAAATGAGTTTGAACTAGATGCAAGTACATAAAAGAATTCCACCAGAATTTCAACAAAAGTGAAGTGGTACAGCACCATCATTCTCCTACTGAAAAGTTCACATGTGTAAAAGATAAGTAAGGTGAATCCCCAAATTTTTCCCAGTTGGGAACCTTCATTTATCCAAAGGCTGACTTAAAAGCCCTCCCCACTATCCTTGAATCTTCTGGAAACTATATGGTGCTGGCTGTGTCTCATCTCTGTTGCTTCTGTCCTGTCACATTGCTAAATAATGCAGCTGTGGATGTTCAGAACATGATGGCAAGTGACACCTAGATGAATCTTCCATCTTTACCGATGGTTTCAGTTGGTCGGGAAACAGCTGCCAATTATGGCCTGGTAGCAGAAGTCAGATGAACATCTGCCTGTTGTATCCAAGTTCCTTTTTATGCCTCTCTTCCTTCACCAAATTCTTTTACAATACAAGTGGAACAATTTTTTTTAAAACACACACACAACCAGATCAAAGCCAAGAAGGGATTGAATTACAAATAGTACCTTTTTCAAAACCTCTTTATATTGGCAACAATGGCTAGTTTCCAGATTCTTCTGCTTTATGTTCTAGCAATACTAGAGCCATTGTTCTACAATCCTTTTGCTAAACTAGTACTTACAGGACAGGTAGTCCTGACTTACAACCATCCATATAGTGACTGAAACACTGAAAAAGTGACTTACAGTTGGTTCTTGTACTTAAAACTGTTGCAGCATTTCAAGAGTCACACAATCAAAATATGTGTGCTTGGCAACTGGCATGTATTTATCATGTTACAGCATCCTATGATCACCATTTGCAACTTTCCCAGCCAACATCTGACAAGGAAAAACAATGTGGGAAGCTGGACTCAATGAATAGCACTAGCACTTATATACCACTTCATAGTGCCCACTCTAAGCAGTTTACAGAGTCAGCATATCCCCGTCCCCCCAAAAATAAGGATCTGAGTCCTCATTTTACCCACCTCGGAAGGATGTAAGGCTGAGAGAACCTTGAGCCGGTTAGAATCGAACTTCCAAACTGCTGGCAGTCAGCAGAACTAGCCTGCAGTACTGTATTCTAAACACTGCACCACCACGGCTTTTAATGACTGCATGAGTCACTTAATAACTGCAAAAGATATTTAAAAAGGTCATAAAATTAACTCATTTAACCATCACCTTCTTCCTTGTAATGAAAATTCTGATTCCAATTTGGTCATACTTTATGGACTACCTGTACATCTGGATCAATAGTTCAAAGCTAATGTACAGTTATGATAGACATTCTTTTAAATTTACTGGCTGCAGGTTGCTTCCATATATAGAGGTTACGACTATTAGTAGATGTGTGTGGTGGTGGCAGGGAACAAGCTAGAAAAGGTTTGCACTTCTCTAACGTTTTAGGAAGACAATACAGAAGGCTAAGTACAAATAGAAAAGGAAGAGCTATGTCTTCGTTAATCTGAAATATCAAATAAGTTTCTTGATCCCATGCACTATTGCTTTTTGACATTAGTGTGTTTACATACTTGCAGTTTACTTGCATTTTTTTGATATTAAGAGATTTTATACCTTGCAGTGTTTAGAATCAAGGGGAAAATTCAAGAGGGTAGCACCTCTTTAATACATGGAATGGGGTTCCCTGAAAGGCAACATCATGTGGACTTAACAAAAAAAAAAGTTGTCAGATCAGAGTAATATTAACCCACTAAAATGATTCATAATGATCAAATGTTGGCCAATACAAGAACACAATATTTCCATCACCTGGTCAAGTCTTGAACCTTGGCAGGGCTCCAGTAAAGAGAGCAGTAACCAAAAATACACTCATTGATCATGACCTAGAAATGATTTTATTGTGTCTTGGGATTTGTATAATACATTTGAAAAATAACACTGTGCGGTTGTTTTTAGATCAAATTACCATTTTCTTTTATAAACTGAGAGCAGTATAATGTTCTCCTCTTTTTCTTTCCCTTGTTGCAATTACTGTTGTTGTTGCTACTATTAAATTTCCATCCAAAATTTTCATCCATCACAAAAGACAGATCTTATAAATAATATGTAGATATTTGCTCTCTCTATTTTTTTTATTTTCAGCCAGCTACTGCTAAATCTTGGTTCTAGAGCATTTGGGGAGTTGAAACGGAATTTTGCCCAGATATAAAGTGCCTTGTTTTTATGTGACTTTGGAGCATGTGTGCCTGAAACATCAATTAATTCTCATTAAGCAAATGCAGTAATAGACATCCCATTTCTTCAAATCCAGCATGTTGAATTCTCTGCTGACATTAGTCATTCGAGTTTAGGTTATTTGTCTAAAATTCATTTGTATCGTGTCTCTTCATATCAAGAGGAAACAAGTGCTGCTAGTAAACGCTTCGTTTTCACTGGGTAGAAGCTGAACTAATCGGAAGTTAAGTGTTATTGGAAAATTCAGCAAGCAAGCCTTGTATGAAATTCATATCACACATGCACAATATACATACACACATGTGTGTGGGAGGGGTTGCATGTATGTATGTATATATACAGATAATCCTTAATTTATAAGTTATAAGTTCATTTAGTGACTGTTCAAAATTACAACAGCACTGAAAAATGTGACTTAGGTTTGTAGAGTTATGAACTATGTTCACATGGTCAAAATTCAGATGCTTGGCAACTGGCTCATATTTATGACCTTTGCTGTGTCCCAGAGTCAGCTTTGGCAACCTACTGACAAGCAAAGTCAATGGGAAAGCCAGATTCACTTAACAACTGGGTTGCTAATTTATCAACTGCAGTGATTCACTTAACAACTGAGGCAAGAAAGGTTGCAAAATGGGGCAAAACTCACTTAACAAATATCTCACTTAGCAACATTAATTTTGGGCACAGTTGGGGTTGTAAGTCGAGGGTTACCTGGATGTATATGTGTATGTATATATTGTATATAGAATTCTTTTGGAATTTTTGGAAATCCATCTATCTATCAGATAGATAATCTATCTATCTATCTATCTATCTATCTATCTATCTATCTATCTATCTATCTGATGGATGGAAAGAAAGAAGGAAAGAAAGAAGGAAAGAAAGAAAGAAAGAAAGAAAGAAAGAAAGAAAGAAAGAAAGAAAGAAAGAAAGAAAGAAAGAAGAAAAATAGCATAGATATATAGAATTATATGTATATATTAGATTTTTACAACCCCTGGTAAGCCCCAATTATGGGAGGAAGCTAACTGCTTCCATCATCTGTCCTTCGGCTCGTCACAAGAGTCCATCACGACAGAAACCCAATATTTTTACTGTTGCCTTTGTTATATTTGTGTTTTATTTGTGCTGATAAAGTCTTCCTTTATTTATTTATCAGCACAAATAAAACACAATTATATGTATAGTATATACATATATACATATACACATACATACATTCATACATACAGACATACATACATACATACAGACAGACAGACAGTATATATCCTTTCTTAAAAAAAGCCAAAATATTGATAGCTTTGGCACACAATGCAGATATTTGGTTTCTTCTTATGTTTGCACAGCTGTGCATCATCCCTTCCCATTGTTCTCCTTACTTGTTTTATTTCAGCAACGTTTCCATCAATCAATGTTTCAGAATCACTTTCAGGAGACTTATGCACTCTACCATCGAGCTCAAGGACTTACGAAAGTCATCCTTGCTGGGTACTGAAGTAAGCAAACATTTCCTCAGTTACTGACAGCATTATAGTCCCTGCCATGGATTCAAAGCTTCTCCAAATATAATGAAAATGACATCTGAACAGCCTCAGTACAATGCTCATATTAAGAACTAGAAAGTTACATAAAGTTAGGAAGCTATTTTCTTAAGCTTGGCGACAGGTTCATGGATGGAATTGGCTCAGTCACTGCATTAGCTCCTGCAACAGAAGGACACAGTTTGGAAAGGTGGAAGGTGGTTCAGACATCTCCCTGTGAGAAAAATGGAAGTTAAATTATCTTTAGGCCAACCAGGACCATGGATGCCCTGACTTCACTGATGCTTCCTAAGGACTTTCATCTTCCAATTGATCACAATTCCTATCAGCAACTAATCTCACAGCAGTCCTTTTTTCTTGTTGAGAGCCAGTTTGGCATAGTGGATAAGACCATAACCTAGTTCCTGTTATATATGATGTGTGCCATGTAACAAGTTTCTTAGTATATTATTATTATGGTATATATGATGTGTGTTATGCAGAGGTGGGTTCCAGATCCCGTTGCAACCAATATGGTGCAACGGGGCCAGGTGTCCACCACATGAACGTGCGCAGGGCACACATGTGTACTTACTGCCCGTGACACTCTGTGATGCCTCCGTGACACTCCAGCTGCTCAGCGGAGCATTGCGCAGGTGCCATACGCTCCTTGCGCATGCGCAGAAGCCCCAAAAACCTCAAATACTGGTAAAGAGTGTGGGTGGGCAGGTGGGCCCTTCGAGCACTGTACCGGAACGGTTCCTGGTGCTTCCGGCGCCCGTACTGGGGCGCACTGGTCGTAACCCACCATTGGTGCTTTGTAAAGAAGATCAACTAAGACGATTAAAGACCTGGAGAGAAAACATATGGAGGATTTGGGTTTGGCTAGTCTAGAGAAAAGAAGGACTAGGGGGAACACAATAGCAGTATTCCAGTATTTCAGAGGCTGCTACAAAGAGGAGGGGGTCAATTTATTTTCCAAAGCACCAGATGGCAGGACAAGTAACAATGGATGGAAACTAATCAAGGTGAATTAAGAAGAAACTTCCAAACAGTGAGGGCAATTAACCAATGGAACAGCTTGCCTTGGGATGTTGTGGGTGATTCATCACTGGAGGTTTTTAAGAAGAGACTGGACAGTCACTTTTCTGAAATAGTATCTCCTGCTTGAGCAGGGGGCTGGACTAGAAGACCTCCAAGGTACCTTCCAGTTCTATTCTGATCCTAATTCTGAAAATAAAAATGTTAAAGAGAACACATAGGTGCCTTGAATTTGTAGCAATAGTTGGATGGATGCAGCACTGTGGGCTGAGTGCTGCTGGAGCTGTGCGCTTGGAGTTTTGAGGATAGACAGGCCCTTCCATATAATATGTGAATGGGCATGCAAGTTATAGTCCTGCCTTAGGCACAAAGCCAGAGAGATTGACCCAATCATTTTGTCTCCACCATAAGGAGAAGGCAATGGCAAAGCACTTCTGAAAAATGAAATAATAGAAAATACTTGTAGCTGGGAGCTAGATTTTGGCAGTGGTTTGCTCTCCAAACTTGTTTCAATTTAGTTTCTGAATGTTTCATTACCAGACTAGGTAACATCATCAGCCGGATTTTGACAACAACGGAAATTTTGGGCTCAATTGTCGGCAAAAAATCAAGGACTACTGTATAAGCATAAGTTCAAGGACTGGGTATAAGTCACTTTCTTCAGTGCCATTGTAACATTGAATAGTCACTGAACAAATGGTTGTAAATCAAGGATTGTAACTATTACGGAAATCAATTGCTTGGAGAAGTCCAGAAGACATGATTATCCTCCTTTCCTTAGAGCAGAGGGTCTCCAAACTTGGCAACTTTAAGACTTGTGGACTTCAACTCCCAGAATTCTCCAGTCAGCTGCTGCTGGCTGGAGAATTCTGGAAGTTGAAGTCCACAAGTCTTAAATTTGCCAAGTTTGGAGGCCTCTGCCTTAGAGCAACCTCAGCAGGGAACCTTATTGTTCTACCTCACAAGATAGTTCTGTTTCATAGCCCCTATAAGAAATTAGCTACTCTGCCAATGAAACCAAAGCTGTTCAAAACCCACCAGAAGCTTCCCCAGCCAGAGGAGGGAGAAAGGGATATAAAGCACAGTAGAATCCAATGCCAGCAGGAGCATTTCTGCTGAAGATTGATGTCATCTAACTGGCTAGCAGAGAGCAGATTAGACAGGTAAAAGTTTATATTTGATACAGAAATTAAGTTCCCATTTCTCTTCTTTTATAAGCTCCTTGGCTTAGTGTGCAATGATTTCATAACCCACAAGAGTGTCTTTTTATCATGTCCTGGATATAGTCTTACAAGGAAGGATTAGTCATGAGTAATCCATCAAGTGTCATTTTGCTCATTTTTCTCCCTTCAGTTTTGGCTGTTAGTTTCCTGGCTGCCCTGCATGAGTTTGTCATTTTGAAAAAAAGTTGACATGGATTCGTTTTTCCATGTGAATTTCCAATCATGCGCATAATTTTGGTAGCAATTCTCTTCTGATGTGCTGCATTTCCCCTCCCCTCCCTTATTATCATAAATAAATGCCTTTTTGTCTACGTTCTTCCTAATATGCCCATTTTAACACGTTCGGCGTGAACAACTTCATTTGGAAGCAGAGCTGTGAAATTACAGTAGCTAAAGGAGAAAGTGGTTCGTTTTGTGCATGGCTCCAAGAACTAAATTATGCAGGTTCACATTAAAATAAACAAATTTCTCTCGCTTCCTAGCAACAATAACTGAAGTAACCTAATATTACATTTTGTGTTTTTAGATTGCATTTTCAACCCAAAGATCAATATAAGTGCTCTAATCAAATGGGCAATAGCATGAGCTATCTTAGATTATAGTTTAGATTATGTTTTTTGCAGGTTATCTTTTCTTTGTGCAGAAATATACTATTTATCCATTTATTTACCACATCTATTATTTCTGTAAATAATTCAAGGCAACAAATATATCTATTACTCTTCCTTTTCCTCATTACCACTATATGAGGTGTGTTGGATTAAGAGTGAGTGACTGATCCGAAGTTACGCTGCTGGTGTGCATGACTTGGGTGGAACCGGGACTCACAATCTTCTGGTTTCTAGCCTGATGCCTTAATCACTATGTATTGAATATTATTTATGAAGACAATTAGAAATTCTAAGTGCGTAGTAAAGGAACAGATTCATATACACATTCCACAGCAGAATTAAATGTTAATTTTATAGCCCCAAATTATCTGTTTATATTTACGAACAGTGAGATTGTTTCTTTAGAGCAGGAGTGTCAAATTCACATTGTCATGTCGTTGTCATGTGATATATTGTGACTCCCCCCCCCCAAACAGGTACGGGCTTGTCCAGCCAGGCCTGCAAGTTTCACAACCCTGCTTTAGAAATATTTCTCATCATACGGAGAACTGATTCGGGAGGGGGGAAAAGATATACTGCATGTTTTGTAAAGTTAGCTAAAGTATTGGCTGAGCAAGAAAGAAGCCATTAGTCATTTGTAAATTATATATTTTTATGCTTGAAGCTAGCAGAAACGAATAGGTGAGGTGTGTGGTGGTTTGATAATCTATAGCTAAAAATGCTTCTTCAATGTTGGCAAACTAAAATTAGTTTGGATTTACAGCAGCGCATAGATTTGCCGTGAAGAATATAAGAAGGGTTATATTCCTTGATGGAAAATAATAGATATGGGAAGAGAGCTAGGCAGGGTTAAAAAAAAGGAATAGAGTTTGCAGCTGGCTCAGAGATCTAGCAATTATCACAAATTTAATTTGTCACCCTTCTTCCAGAACCAGATTTAATTTCTGCTGAAATATTGGAGGGTTCACCATCTCTGTCATTCTATTATTAGCAACCATCAATTGGTAATTAATCTCATTTGTGGGCTGAGTTGTCTTTTGGATAACGCTATACAGGAAAATACTTGTAGTGATTAGGGTGGTTTAAAAAAAAAAACACCATTTCATCACAAAACTTGCCAGGAGGTCTTATGCGTAGCAGATCCAAGGCAAGTTGAAAACTATCAGTCCGGGTGGTATTTACATTTCTTTCTCTCTTTCAAAAATAGTGGTAGGTGGGAAGACTTTTAAAAATGTATGAGATGGTACATGTTCTTTGTGTCTTGCTTCTTACATGAGCAGAACTTTCTTGCATGCTCACTACATGGTGGGATCCAGGGGTTGGTTGCTCCCAGCATTATTGCCGGTTCAGTGCACGCAAAAATGTGCATTTACTCATAAATAGATCTGCTCATGTGCAAAACATTAAAAATGAAAAAAAAAATTGTGCAATGAGAATTGTTTTGTGCATGCGCAGAACCAAAAATCAAGATGCTGCTGCTGTAGGAGAACCAGTTTGGGGGTATGAAAGCCTGGGTTGCTGCCAGTTCCAGTGATCCGGGTTGCCAAACACTACCAGTTTGGCTGAACCGGGCCGAACCTGTATGAACCCACCACTTGTGGGGTCCCTACAGAGACACTCCTTTTTTTTTTGAACTAATCCTGTGACTATCCTGCTCATTTTGGGAAGGGCTACAAAGTTAAGCAGCTTTATGATCCCATGAGTGCATGAAATATATTTGCTAGAGAAGAGGCCAAGGAGAACCAACTGCCATCGTTTTTATTTTTAACAAGAGATGATTCCTACTATGCCTAAATAGTCCAGAAAAATTTTCTCTGTTTTTTTTAAAATTAAAAACCTGTGTTTAAAACTCCTATCATGGAATTCTACTGTACACAGCGAGCCTTGAAATTGATTAGGATTTTCATGGTTTGAACATCCCTAATAATAGATAGAATTTTATTTCATGGTTGATAATATGGCTTTCATGGTTGATAATATGGCCTGATTAATATTTAACCTGACTTGGAGCTATTTTTTAAGTCAGATGTTATGTTATATTGGCAGGAAAGCCTGGCTAAATGCAAGACTACACTACTAAACTAGTGATTCTGTGATAACCTCTCAGATCATGGGTGAAATTCAGCAGGTTCTGACTGCTTCTGGAGAACTGGTAGCAGAAATTTTGAGTAGTTTGGAGAGCCTACAAACACCACCTCTGGCTGGCCCCAGAATGGGTTGGGAATGGAGATTTTGCAGTATTCTTCCCCTGCCATGCCCACCAAGACACATCCACAGAACTGGTAGTAAAAAAAATAGAATTTCATCACTGCTTCAGATGGAGAACATTCTGGAATGTTTTGCTGAATATATACTTCACTTGTTTCAACAGTTCATATTGCTGTTCATTTCCATCTGCTTTGCTCCTAATAAGATATATGAGAAGGAAACAGTAATATCTCTTCAGCAATGCCAGGAGTAATCTCTATATATACCAAAATAAAACTTGAATGAGCTACCTTTAAATTAATGATTCCTTGGTGTATCATACAGTAAAAATGCTTAATGGGTCTTCAGAAACTTAAAATACTTCTAGATCAGTAATGGCAATAATAAAGGAGAAAACAATCAGAACAATAAGAGCAATAATATGAAGAACGTCTCTTTTTTAAATTTCTTGGCCATATTTCAAATGATTTTCAAGGGCAGACTCTGTTTCTAATGTGATGGAAAAATATGTTTCCAAGTCTGTACTACAGAATTAGTCATTTCAGTGTTTTTGTTAGTTATATTTGTTAACAGCTTGGGTTTTTTAATGCATAAATGGAAAGGAGCATAGTGCTGTGCTGTGCTGTGCTATGAATTGATCTGTCTGTCTAGCGATCAATCAATCATTTTCACTCTGTTTGAAATATTGGTTCATTTGAAGGAATTTTGAACTTTTGCTGTTGCAATGCAATCAATTCAACTTCTCATGGCTGTTGTTTTTCTACAAGAGTAGCAACAGGACTACCAAGCAAAATTAATTAAGAAATATGTATCTGGTCATATAGCAGTAGACATATACCGCTTCATAGGCCTTTCAGGCCTCTCTAAGCGGTTTACAGAGAGTCAGCATATTGCCCCCAACAATCTGGGTCCTCATTTTACCCACCTCGGAAGGATGGAAGGCTGAGTCAACCCTGAGCCGGTGAGATTTGAACCGCTGACCTGCTGATCTAGCAGTAGCCTGCAGTGCTGCATTTAACCACTGCGCCACCTTTATGTAATGATGCATATGGTCACTATCTTTCCGGTCTCCCTGTAGAGCAAAATGTTCATGAATGATATACAGGTAGTTCTCAACTTATGACCATAAATGAGCCCACAATTTATATTTCTGTCAGTTTTGCCCCACTTTGCAACCTTTCTAGCCACAGTTGTTAAGTAAATCATTGTAATTGTTGCATTAGTAACTCTGTTGTTAAGTGTATCTGGCTTCCCCATTGACTTTGCTTGTCAGAAGGTTGAAAAAGGTTAAAATTAAGTGTGGAACTGTATGAAAGCAGAGTGTACACATATGAACAATAAACTACATTATTATTTTTATGTCCCTTTTGAATGATACATGTATATGAAAGCCAGTAGCTGATAATGTGAAAAATTGAAAATTAGATGTTCTCCCTTATGTAAATTGGGTCTTTTTGGTAGCTCAGATTCACAGTTGGATTCACTTCAACTACAATAAAAAGAATTAGTAAGCATCTCAAAATAAGACATATTGAAGAAATATTGGTTAACTGAAGGACTTTAGAAAACTACTGAAGTCTAATTTTTAAAGAGAGATTCTCTTCAAAATATTAAAATCCTCAGTATTTCTTTTGGAATATTTTTTTAACAATGATCGTCTGTGTATTAAAAAGATATCATTGTAAACAGGGCATTATTTAAATGCACTTCAACATTGGCCAGCATCAAAATAATATTATCTAAATTCCAAGAAGAGTAGATAAATCAGGAGAAGGCACACCCCAACTTATTTTTAATTTTGGAGGAAACCTTTAACTTAGAATATTTGATGTGTGGCAAAGTGTCTGGAGATGTCAATACATAGGTGAACACGACTGTTATCATTTCATTACACTGATGATATTAGCAATGTTGTCCTTGTCATGTTCATTATTTACTCCTATTACTATGAAGAGAGAATAATTTGCTTTTACTCTGGCCACCTATTGGAAATCTTCTCTGTTGAGGTAGCCCGCAATACCTCAGCAAGACCAAATGTCTCATCAGTGGACATTCTGGCTGATCGACCAGGTTTAGAGAAATGATTATCTATCCAATAGCTCTTGTCACCTCCTCAATACTTAGTCTATGAGAGGACATACTGTGTCAGGAAAATGGGAAGTGAGGTGGCACCCAGTGGCAGATTAAGGCTCACTAAACACTGACAAATCTTTACAAACTCCTCTTTACATACTGTTCAAATCTCCTTTGTGTTTTTTCTTTCTCAACTTCGTGGTGCCCCCTTAGGCCTGGTGCAGAAGTGGTATTCAGCAGGTTCTAACCAGTTCTGGAGAACCAATAGAGAACATTTTGAGTAGTGTGGAGAGCCGGTAAATACCACCTCTGACTGGCCCCGCCCCCATCTATTCTCTGCCTCCCGAGTCCTAGCTGATTGGGAGGAATCTTCCCCTGGAGTGGGGAGGGAATGGAGATTTTACAGTATCCTTCCCCTGCCACGCCCACCAAGCCATGCCATGCCCACCAAGCCACACCTACAGAACTAGTAGTAAAAATGTTTGAATCCCACCACTGGCCTGGTGCCCTAAGCACGTGCTTAGTCTGCTTAATGGCTAATACATCATTGGTGGCACAGTGTCAAGAAAGCGGATTTTAGTGTGTTTGACCTACATCACCAAATCATGATATGCTTTCCTGAAAGAAACAGATCCTGACAGGCAAATGGTTCTTAACTTTAGTTAATGCTATCAGAACACAGATTTAGAGGATATGTTTCTCTCCATTGCTGCTTTAGATTTTGCAGTATCCCTGGAGACATTTAACTATTCTAGCAGGTTCTCTTGGCGAGTGTTGGAACATCCATCTTCATTTTATGAAGCACAGTAAAAGCTCTGTTAAAAGCAGAGTCTGTGTATGTAAAAATATAGGTAGTCCTCAATTTACAACAGTTTATTTAGTGTTTGTAGAACAGCACTGAAAAAAGGGACTTTTGACCGTTTTTCACAATTGCAACCATTGCAGTCTCTCCATGGTCATATTATCAAAATTCAGAGTCTTGGCAATTGATTCATATTTACAACAGTTATAGCATCCTGGAAGCATGTGATCAACTTTTGAGACCATGGTATCCTTCTGCGACGACTGCGAGAGGTGGGGGTGGGAGGCACTGTTTTGCAGTGGTTCTCCTCTTACCTCTCAGACAGGTCGCAGTCAGTGTTAGTTGGGGGGCAGAGATCGAACCCTAGGCCCCTAACATATGGGGTGCCGCAGGGTTCGGTCCTGTCTCCCCTACTTTTCAACATCTACATGAAACCGCTGGGCGAGATCATTCGGCGGCACGGGATAAAATACCACCAGTATGCGGACGATACCCAGCTGTATCTGTCCGCCCCGTGCCAACTCAATGAAGCGGTGGACGTGATGAGCCAGGGACTTGAAGCTGTTAGGGACTGGATGAGGGCTAACAAACTCGTGCTCAACCCGGATAAGACCGAGTGGCTGTTGTGTTTCCCTCCCGCCAATTTGGCAAGTATTCCATCGCTCAGGCTGGGGGGTCAAACATTACACCCCTCAGACAGGGTCCGCAACTTGGGAGTCCTCCTGGACCCACAGCTGACTTTCGAACACCATTTGTCAGCTGTGACCAGGGGGGCATTTGCCCAGGTTCGCCTGGTGCACCAGTTGCGCCCCTACCTGAACCGGGAGGCTCTCACAACAGTCACTCGTGCCCTTGTGACCTCTAGGCTGGAGTACTGCAATGTGCTCTACATGGGGCTGCCCTTGAGGAGTATTCGGCGACTTCAGCTAGTCCAGAATGCGGCCGCGCGAGCGATTGTGGGTGCACCTCTCTTCACCCATGTAACACCTATCCTCCGCGAGCTGCACTGGCTACCTGTCGATCTCCGGATACGCTTCAAGGTGCTACTTGCCACCCATAAAGCCCTCCATGGTAGTGGACCATGGTAGTGGTCAATGTCGACTGGCAACCACGCGGAGGAGAGCCTTCTCGGTGGCAGCTCCGACCCTATGGAACGATCTCCCCGTGGAGATTCGTACCCTCACCACCCTCCAGACCTTCCGCACAGCCCTTAAAAACTGGCTTTCCTGTCAGGCCTGGGGCTAAAGATTGCAACCCGCCCGAATGGTATGAATGTTGTGTTTTAATGATGTATTGTTCTATATGTTAAAAGTTTGTTCCCCCCCCCTTTTTAAGTTGTAAGCCACCCTGAGTCCCCCCAGGGAAAAGGGCGGCATATAAATAAACTTAAATACGAAATACGAAATACGAAATCTGACAAGCAATGGGAAGCCAGATTCACTTCACAACCTTGTTACTAACTTAACAAGTGCAGTAATTCACTTAACAGAAGTGGTAGTAAAAATGTTTGAATCCCACCACTGGCCTGCCACCACAGCTTGGCAAGAAAGTTTCTAAAAAGAAGCAAAACAAATGTCTCAACAACAGACGTTTTGGGCTCAATGGTGGTCATAAGTCGAGGACTACTGGTACAAATATCTAAAATCCTAAAATAGAATTTGCTTAATTCTCGAAATGGTTGCTATTTCTTTAGAAATAAAAAGAACCCCTTTTCCTGGCTGAAATATGGACATATCTTAAGAAAAGAAGTGAATTTCCCTTAGAAGAAATGAATGACCATTAGAAAAAATGACTATGTGATAATTTAACAGGTAGCTATAGTAGATGGAGTGGGTTTAAAAACCACCACCATTTTGTCAGGCAGATCAACATTCTCTGACCCAATTTTAACTGCCAGGAAAAATGTGCTCATTCCCCCTTTCCTCCATCACTTGATAGCTGTGATAGCTTCTCAGAATCAGCTGTTAAATATTTCCCTTTTGACCATCTTGTTATAATAATCTATGGTCATTCTGAATGACCTATTCTCCAAATCATCCAATCTGCTTCCAGTACAATCCAAAAGCCTAATGGTGTTCTCCAGGAACTGATCCATAAAGACAACTATAGACTTTACACATCTATGATATAACACTAAAATACACACATACCTACATGCATGCATACATACATACATACATACATTGCAATGGAATGGGCAATTCATCCTCAGATTCATATAATCTCTGAACACAACAATTTTTCATTGTTGCATCTTCTCCTAAAACCTATTGCTCTCTCATTCTTCCTTTTCTGAGGATCTATAATACCTGTGGCATTATACAAGACTATGAAGAGTGAGTAAAATAGTTCCTACCTATTGTTTTTGTAAGCCTGATAAGCAATTTTAAAACAAAGGTTAAAACACAAATCACCAGAACTCCAGTCTTTCTGTTGGAACCTATTTGTAGAAACATAAATCTCTGGGTAAAATGACTCAACTGGGACTATTTTACAGAAGGTTGTCTAGGTTTGTGGATGCTGTGGATGTTGGCTACTGTTGGAAGCTGTTTCTGGCACAGCTGAATAATAGAACCTGCTATGGATTACATTTTTGGGGTGGCAATGGCGGAGGCTTCAGTTACAGAATATATGAGAACTGAACTATCCGGCTCCAAAACCAAGAAAGACAGATCGTGATTCTTCCAAGCTGATTACTGTATTGTTCCATGCCAATAGACAGAATCTTGCCAAACTGTAGCTGATGTATTTTCTACATCATGTATGCTCTGAGAACCATTAGGGAGGGCCTGTTTTCGACCTCTTTCTCTCACACAAACTACCTGAACTGAGCTGCCCCTTATTCCTATGCAGAATACATCCTGGCAAACCAGCCGAAATATTCCATCATATGACCTTCCAGCAAAACAGTGTGATTCAGCTCCATTGATGAGTTGTGATGTACTTAGATCCTGTATTATCTGCTTTGTTTTCCTGACCTGCTCTTATGGAAAACAAACTCACTTCCTAAAAGGCATAAGGAGATGGGATCTTTTCTGGATCCAAATGGGACTGGATGAGCTGCAATGAAATGCAGAGCATTGGAGAATTCTGCAGTTCCTTTTGCAAACCAAAGTTATCATGCAGTGCAATGAATAATGTCAGTCTACAACTTTAATGATAAGCATTACAACATTGCATTTGCTAATGCCATTCTCATGGTCTAGTCTAGAGATGGTAGGTGGCAACTTTGTCTTTTACTGCCCTCTACTGAATATTCAAAAATGCATTTTATATCACTTCTAAAGACAACTACTTATTTTCTACACACATTTTATAGAAATGAAACCCTGAAAAATAGATGGATTCAAGAATGAATGTGGAGAATTTATTGAAAGTTGATGCATATTAACTTTATAAACAATTTGTGTAATCAATTATAAAAATTCAAAAACCAAGCAAAGGATAGTAATGTACCAGTGGTGGGATATGACCATTATGCCCCGGTACGGGCGTACCGGTGCCTGCTGGGCGCACCAGATATCATTCCAGTAGGTGCTCCAGAGGGCCCACCTGCTCTCTTTACTGCTATTTGAGCTGATCAGGGCATTTGCACATGTGCACAGAGCATACAGCACCTGCGTGATGCTCTGCCGAGCAGCTGGAACAATGCAGTTGGTGGGTACACATGTGTGTGCTGTGCGCGTGCTGTGTACATGCTGCATGTGTGCATGTGGTGGGCACGTTGCAGCGTACCAGTTGCAATGGGATCTGGAACCCACCACTGTAATGTACCAAATTCCTCTTTGACTTGGATGGCCTATAAATTACTTATTTGACTTCTGAACTCATATAGCCACCTGTAGATTATTAGAAATTTGCTAAGCTTGCTTTAATGGAGAAGTTTTAGTGCTATGACCCTCAGAAATCCCAATTATATCATTTGTTAATATATTGTGCATTCATTTCCTCTTCAAATGCCAATTTTCTCCATCCATCTGTCCATCCATATTTTTTCCAATGTTTTTACTGTTACATAGTCACTTTTATATATCTTAATGTTCCTTAGTTAGCTGTGAAAATTGCTGGAGCCAGTTTTACTATAACTATCCCAGATTTCCACACATCATGTATTCAGCATGGAATTGATTATTCTCCTTTCCTTCTTTTTCTGTAATTATCCTGCTGTTTAGATGTGTAGTATTAATCTTTTCCTCTAAGGTTCTTGTTTCAAAAATAAAAAAGTCATACTAGAGTACTAGAGAGCCCAGAGAAACTGAATTAGCTTTATCAGTTTAAATTTTACTTATACATTCCTAGCTTGATACCCATGCTTCACGACAAAACTGTGATCGGCCAATGCAGGAGAAATCCTGTTCATTCTGGTTCAATCTGTTGACTCAGTGGTGGTCGGTAATTAAAACACATAAGGGAACATCACTCCTGCCACCTTGAGTCTGGAAGCAGTTCCATAGGTGGAAGGTGTAGACATTTTGGTGAATTAGCGACGTTTAGTACTGTAAGGAGCCCCAGACGCATCCTGAGTGAAGGGGTGGAATGTCTGCCAGTTTGAACTGAGGTAACAGAATGTGAGGGAACTGGCAGTTGAAACAGAGTACTTTTCAGGTGGGGAGGGGGAGTAGAATGTCTAATTCCTTAGCATCAGAGATGTTAATTTCTGTATAAGAAATACTAATGATCTGATGGTCATTTCGAAAAATCCTTTCTTAGTGAGCACGTAGAAGCCAAGAGGAACATACGTGCTAAATTTCAAGTTTGTAGGCTTTACATGCCTGGAGATTTTGTGATGTGAATGGTATTTGGCATATATATATATATCAATTTTACCACTTAGTTATTAATTAAATAATTCAATCTTGAACTTTTAAATAAATAAATAATATCATATAACCATTTAACAGACTCCACTCGATCATGGATCCCCTGGCCAGTTGACAAAATGATGTTTTAAGAACCTTCTGGAAGATCCATAAAGTTGGGTCAACCTCACCTTAGGGAAAATATGTTTCACTTGGCAGAAGCCACAACAGAAAAAGGTCTCCTCCTAGGTCCCTCCCAATGAAATTCCATGCCTCTCCTGCTAGACCTGATGGGATGGGCAGATGTAACTAAGAGAGACAGTCCTGCAAATAAACTGGTCCCATGCTATGTAGGGCTTTAAAGATCATAACCAGAGACTGAAGCAGATCCAAAAAGTGGCAAGAAGTTGTTTTAATCCAAAGCTTTTAACAATAGGGCAGGGTCATCTCAGCCACTCAAAGCCTTATGCTGTTAACTTTGAGGTGCCTAGTTTACAGAACCTCAGAGATGACCTTGGAGAAAGAATGTACAGCTAGCAAAACATTATCTAACCCCAGGGGGAAAAATAAATATCAGAAAGAAAGTGAATCTACCTTAAGTCTCTTTTGTATAAAAAGGAAGGAAGGGGAAATTCTGTTGGGCTTTCAAGATAAATGTCAGCATTTCTAGGTAGGCAAGGTCAGGAAACTGATTCCACAAGAATACTAGAGCTGCATTTTGTTGATATAGGCTATAGTAGCATAAACCTGAAAGTCTGACAATGTCATTCCTCCCTTAATTCCGAACTTTTCCCTCTTATTCTAAACAGAACCAAGGCAGAGCCAGTATAAATTTCCTTCTGTTATTTGATTTTTTCTGGGATTAAATTGTGTTTTATGATAGCTGTGTTCCAATATCTCAGGGGCTGCCACAAAGGAGAGGGAGTCCATTTTTCTCCAAAGCACCTGAGGGCAGGGCAAGAAGCAACAGGTGGAAATTGATCAAGGAGCGATCCAACCTAAAACTAAGGAGAAATTTCCTGACAGTTAGAACAATCAATCAGTAGAAAAACTTGCCTCCAGAAGTTGTGGGTCACTGGAGGTTTTTAGGAAGAGATTAGACAGCCATTTGTCTGAAATGGTGTAGAGCAGTGATGGCTAACCTTTTCCATACCAAATGCCCAAAGCGTGCCCAAACCCACAAAATGCAATGTGTGTGTGGCCCCTTTGCATGAACCTCACCTTGTACATGTGCACATGCCTTCTTCATGCGCCCCCCCCGTGCATGTGCACACCCCCTGTGCATGTGTGTGTAGAGCAGTGATGGTTAACCTTTTCGAAACTTGGTGCCAAAAGCCAGTCCGAACCCCCAAATGCATTGTGTGTATGGCCCCCGTGCATGCGCCCCACCCCTGTGCATGTGTTTATGGCCCTCACATATGCCCCAAGATGCTGAAGAAAAAGCCATAACATTTTTTCACTCAAGATGAAAAGAAGTGAAGTTATGGAACAACAACAATAACCACATGTTGCATCACTGGCACATACTTGGTTACTTGGATTATTATGAAATATTTGGCAGTAGCCACCAACATCAATCTTTATCTGAACAAATAAATTAGTAATTTGTTTCACTAGTTTAGCCATGGGAAATGCTTCTATTTAATGTATATGGTTCTCATTTGAATAGAACTAATTTATTTTACTTTTCTCAGTCCAGCAATAAAGGGTTTAATGAAGAGCATCAAATTCACTTTCCTCTGAAGTTCGCCATCAAAGAGTTGTTATAATTCAACTATGGGATTAGCTATTGAACCAGGAAAATGTCTGTAATATGGAGTGTTCCATTGAACCCAATAAAATACACAGCTGAGTAATTTTGAAAAACTGTAACATATAATTGCAAAAGTAGAATATTAGCCTCTGAAAAGGTAGGGGGGAGAGAGATAAGAGAGAGGGAGCGGTAGTGCTATTCATCTGATTCTATCCAGTTTGGGCAAATCAGTATAAGTGGTTTAGGTCTACATTTGAGAAAATGGACATGCTTGTTGTCAAAGGGCTCAATGAACACAATAGCTTTATTTGATACCTATCCATATTTATCAGAGAGTTGCATTATATTAATTCTAGGAAAACATGAACGAAGTGATTCAGGAAGATGAAAATGTAAAGTTATTTTAGAGTTGAGTTTGACTGCTTTAACCTTACCTGGATATTTCTCACTCCTGGAGTTTTCTCAGTTTTACTTATATGACGGGACTTCCTAGAACTGACCAGGTTGAGTAATAGAATTTAGAATAACAGAGTTGGAAGGGATCCTAGAAGCCATCTAGTCCAACCCCCTGCTCAGACAGGAGGCTCTATACCATTTCAGACAAGTGGCTGTCCAGATTCTTCTTAAAAGCCTTCAGTGATGGAGAACCCACAACTTCTGAAGGCAAACCATTCCATGATTTATTGCTCTCACTATCAGGTAATTTCTCCTCAGTACTAGGTTGCTTCCCTCCATGATTAGTTTCCATTGCTTCTTGTCTTCTCAATTAGTTTCTATTGTTTCGTGTCTTGCCTTCTGGTACTTTGGAAAATAGGTTTGCCCCCTCAACTTTGTGATAGCCCCATAAATATTGGAACATGGCTATCTTATCACCCCTAGTCCTTCTTTTCAATGGACTAGACATACCCAATTCCTGCAACCACTCTTCATAAGTTTTAGCCTTTAGTTCCCTAATCATCCAGCTTAACTTCCTAGACCATGAATTTGATAAACTTTGCTATGCAAATAGTTTGCAAGATATCTCTGCTTCTGAAGTCAAAATAGTATATTGAGGGTTGAGAAATATTCAGATACATTTTTTTTTCAGGAAACTAGCTTAAAGACAAAAAGACTGCTCAGAAGAGGGATATCATAGGCAAGGACCCTTCAACACATGCACATGCATGTACGTGTGCGTGCGCGCACACACACACACACACACACTGCAAGCATGTCTTGAATGGGGCAGATTTTATTTGATTCCAGGCCTTAGAGACCATGTTGGACTTTCAAGGTGGTAATAGCACTTCTAATTCGTCCTTGAACAAAGCTGAAGAATCTTGCCAACACCTCCGAATAAGGGACCTTCAAGAGATGAGATGAAATTTGAGGTAAACAAAAATTTGTGAAACAATTACAGAGGTGTACAGTAACTGAAATGAGTACAAGAGTGTTTGAGTTACTTAACATCTGATTTATTATCAATATTATTTTAAATGCACGTAAAATTAGTTTAAAAAGTGGTAAAATGTTACATGTTATGTGACTCTGAGATGCGGAAATCGCAGCTAAATTTCAGACAAGAAGGTTGGGGGAATTGAGAATAATTGTGTGTGCATTTAGAAAGCATGATTTAACCTCTCCTTGAATTTGGTGGATTTGATTGATCGAGGTTATGTAGTTGTATAAGAAGTGAATTCAGTTTTTTTTCCCATGAGGTCAATCAATCAGTAAGGCAAGTCAACTATAGCATTAGGGTCCCAAGGCTGAAGATGAAAGAATGTAATCCACCCACAGATAGCTGAACCAACAGAGGTTTATTGAGCAAAGCATTCCATGGATAGCAGAATCAACAGCATCAACAGCAAAATTGTTAATCATGAAACATCATTCTTATAGCATTTGCAGCTTCTTAGTTCTCACCTACTTTACGTGTTATATCATTATTGGTTAACAAGTCTCCAAGGCACAATAATTGGTTAGTCATTACATCATTGGTGTTCGTGAGAATGTGCATGTTCTCACACACTGAATGAATCAAGTGTTATCAAATGAGTGAATGTTACAGGTTTATACTTTGTATCATCCCGTGCCCTTCATGCCTGGGAAACACACTGCAACAGCAAAGAATTACTGACAAGCAAAGATTTGCTGCAGATTGCTGCAGTTTGTACTTACACGTGTAACCTCAGTTCTAAGGACCATCCAGATGATTCATTGTAAAAACCCTACAGTCAACCAGTGAATGCAGCTTAAAAATGATCAATGCCATCAAGTAATATCATGCAGCAAGTCTATCATTTATCAAACCGTGGTTTCCCAAAAATAAGACCAGATCTTATTTTTTTGGGGGGGGGGCAAAATAAGCACTAGGGCTTATTTTCAGGAGCTGTGTTATTTTTTGTCCCGTGTATGGGAAGCCCATTTCTGTTTACTCATGGTGGGGCAGGAGACCAAGCTGCATGCCAGTGCCACTGCAGGGTGTGGTGGAGCTCCCCCACACTGGCTTACCTCAGGGCCCCCATAGGCAGGCCACCCATGCCGTGACACCTGCCTTGCCTCATGGTGGTGGCTCTAGCAGCCTCATCCAGTGTGGCCACTTCTGCTTGCTCACGACCACAATGGAGCAGGAGGCCAAGCAATGCACCACTGCTGTGTCCATGAGGTGAAGTGGGCGGTGGGGCTGCTCCATGCACCCCGCATCAGCTTACCTCAGGGCCCCCACAGCCAAGACATCCACAGCCCAACACCTGCCTTGGTTCACGGCCATAGCACCAGCACACCGCTTGACCTCCTGCTCCATTGTGACCATGAACAAGCAGAAGAAATCATTGGCAGCCATGTGGGTCTTGCTACACTTGGCTGCTGCTATAAGGCTGGTGTCAGGGCATGGATGGCTTGGATGTGGGGGCCCTGAGGTAAGCTGCTGTGGGACATGTGGGGCAGCTCCACCATCCTGTCTTCCTCGTGGCCTCAGCATTGCAAGCAACCAGATGGAATGGATAAACCATGTTTTATATATCTTTCTTATTTCTTATTCTCATTTTTTCTCTTTGCACTTCTCTTTCGAAATGTGTTTGAATATCAGTAGCTTGGGTTGAGAGTTAGGCTGTTGGTTTGAATTCCAAGCTTGGCAATTTGCTTGCAAACATTTCATCACCATTTGAGGAGACATCATCAGTATGCTCTGAATTGTCAATTGACAATTTGAATTGACAAACCACACTGATGACGTCTCCACAAATGGTGATGAAACGTTTGAAACCAAATTACCAAGCTCAGAGCTCAAACCAACAGCCTAACTTCTCTTTTTCTTTTCTTTTTATGTTTTTCTTAGTTTGTGCTAGCCTCTTAGCTTTGTATTTGTAAGCTCTAATAAAACTATTGCAAAAAAGAGGATGGGTTGGCAGATTGATAGCTCTTCCTTAATTTTATGGTAGGTGGAATATGTTCATTCTTAGTTGATGGTGCAAATTGTTAAGGAATGACCCTTTGGCATGCTAACCAGTTATACCACCTCAGGCTTTAAAGGATTTTTTTTTTTTGAAAAAAATCCTCAGTATGGAAAAACCTATAAAACAATCTTGCTAAACATTATAGGGTAAAGTCAGGGATGGCTACTAGGGGTTTGCAGGGATTCGGGAGAACCTCTAGCTAAAATTCTGTGCAATTCAGAGAACCCCCAAATCCCACTCCTGACTGGCCCCACCACCTGCCTCTCCCCTCCCAGAAGTTCCCATGCAGCCCATTTTGGATGCAGTTAAGTGCTGGGCACACACGGAAACTTGGGTAGGGTGAAAAATGGGCCTATTAAAGTTTGGTAAGGCCTGAAACGGGCCCACTTCCAGCCTCCAGAGGGTCTCCAGAGGCTGGGGAGGCCATTTTCACCCTCCCGGAGGCTCGATAAAAGCCTCCAAACTCCAGGAAGCGCAAATGCTACCTCCCCCACTTTGGTGCATGAGGCTGACTAGGCCACACCCACCCAGCAACTAGGCAGGGAATCCCTTGCTAAAAACTTTGAAGCCCACCCCTGGTTAAAGTCCACTGAAGGAGTTGTAATCCCTGGCATTTTCAGTCTGTTCTGCCAATCAGTGGGCAGCAGCAAATATTGCAACATCCTTCATGGTTAAGAATTTTTTGAAATCAAGTCTTACATTTCACATTGATTCAAATGGAATCACGCCAACTTCCAATCTGAAGAGTCTTGCCACATCAGAATCTCAGATCTGATTTTGATCCTGACTGATTTGCATACCCTTAGTCTATGTAGCTGAACCTTACATATCTTAAGGTAGAAAGAGCTCAGAAGAATATTTGCATACTAATGAAGCATTGCTCAAGGAGAACAAGGTGATATTAGTCAGAAGGCACAAATTAGTGAGTGCCACATCATGTGCATGAATCATACAAGTGACAAGAAAATAGGGGCAGTCAGGCATAACACAGGGTATGAAGACAGTAAACACAGGGTCAATCAAAATGGACTCAAATGTCTATACACCAATGCACAGAGTATGAGGAATAAACAGGGCAAATTAGAAATTCAAGTAAAAGAGGGCAGATACAATATTATTGCCATTACAGAAATTTGGTGGGATAAAACCGACAAATGGAACATACAACTAGAAGGATTTAAATTATTTAAAAGAAATAGACCAAATAAAAGAGGAGGTGGAGTTGCACTATATATAAGAAATAATTACCTCTCTACAGAAATAGAGCACAACAATGATGAGAACTATCTTGAATGCATTTGGATCAATATTAAAGGTTGGGGGGGAAATGACATTGCCATAGGTCTATACTACAGGCCACCCAACCAAGCAGAAGAAGTAGATGAACTTTTTGCTAGTCAGCTAACTAAAGTATGTAGGAAGCACACCACAATAGTAATGGGGGATTTTAACTACCCCGACATTAACTGGAAAACAAACTCTGCACCAAGTGGAAGATCCAACAGGTTCCTAACAAACCTAGCAGACAAATTTGTTTCCCAAAAAGTAGAGAAGGGAACAAGGGGATCAGCCATATTGGACTTAATTCTCACTAACAGAGAGGAAATGATAGAAGGTGTTGAAGCCACAGGAACCCTGGGGGCAAGTGACCATGCAATATTGCAATTCAACATTATGCAAACACAAGTAGTAGAACAAAGTGAAACTAGAGTCTTGGACTTTAAGAGAGCTAATTTCAATAAACTTAGAGAGAGCTTGGGGAAAATTCCATGAATGAGAATCCTCAAAAGGAAAACAACTCAAGAAGCTTGGGAAATTTTGAAAAATTAGATTACAAAAGCCCAGTCTAGCACAATACCAATGAAGAAGAAAAATAACAGCTCCCAAAAGAAACCAGCATGGCTGCATAAAGAACTCTCTGACAAATTGAAAGATAAAAAAGATAAGTATAAAAAGTGAAAAGGAGGGGGGGACATAGCTAAGGTAGAATATCAGCAGATAGCCCGAGTGCGTAAAGATGAAGTGAGGAAAGCTAAGGCTCACAATGAAAAAAGGCTTGCCACAAAAGTAAAAAATAACAAAAAAGCTTCTTCCAACATGTTAAAAACAAGAAAAAGGTTAAGGAAACAATTGGTCCATTGCTGGGAGAAAGTGGCAAGAAGGTGACAAGCAACAGGGAGAAAGTAGAACTGTTTAACTCATGTTTTGCATCTGTCTTTACACAAAGGGATAAAACAGTCCATCCTTTCAAAAAAGCACTACAAAAATCAGATTAGGAACACAAGTTGAAATAGGGAAGAAAATGGTAAGTGAGCACCTGTCTACCCTCGACGAGTTCAAATCACCAGGACCGGACGGATTACACCCCAGGGTTCTGAAGGAACTGGCAGATGAGATCTCACAACCACTGAACTATATCTTTCAGAGATCCTGGAGCACCAGAGAACTACCAGAGGACTGGAAAAGAGCTGATGTGGTTCCCATCTTCAAAAAAGGAAAAAAAAACAGATCCAGGAAACTACAGACCTATCAGACTGACCTCAATACCAGGAAAGATTCTGGAAAAGATAATCAAGCACCGAATTAGCAAACATCTAGTAGTAAACAAAGTAATAGCCAAAAGCCAACTTGGGTTTGTCAAAAACAGATCATGCCAAACTAATCTCACTGCATTCTTTGACAAAGTGACAAAATTAGTGGACCAAAGGAATGTCATCAATATAGTTTACTTGGACTTCAGTAAGGCATTTGATAAGGTAGATCATAACCTACTATTAGATAAAGTAGAAGAATGTGGGTTAGACAGCATCACCACCAGATGGATTCGTAACTGGCTGACCAACCACACTCAACATGTAGTTCTCAATGGAACTGCATCTTCATGGAGGGAAGTATGCAGTACCCCAAGGCTCTGTTTTGGGCCCAGTACTTTTCAACATCTTCATCAATGATTTGGATGAGGGAATAAATGGGGAACTCATCAAATTTGCAGATGACACCAAGCTGGCAAGAATAGCCAACACTCCAGAAGATAGGCTAAAGATACAGAAGGATCTTGACAAACTTGAACATTGGACACTATCTAATAAAATGAAATTCAATGGTGAAAAGAGTAAGGTTCTACATTTAGGCAACAAAAACGAAATGCACAGGTACAGTATAGGTGGTACCTTGCTCAACAGTAGTAACTGTGAAAGGGATCTTGGAGTCCTAGTGGACAACCATTTAAATATGAGCCAGCAGTGTGCAGCAGCTGCCAAAAAAGCCAACACAGTTCTAGGCTGCATAAACAGAGGGATAGAATCAAGATCACGTGAAGTGTTAATACCACTTTATAATGCCTTGGTAAGGGGACACTTGGAATACTGCATTCAGTTTTGGTCACCACGATGTAGAAACGATGTGGACACTCTAGAAAGAGTGCAGAGAAGAGCAACAAAGATGATTAGGGGACTGGAGACTAAAACATATGAAGAACAGTTGCAGAAACAGTTGTAGAATAAGAAGCAGTGGATGAAAACTAATCAAGGAGAGAAGCAACTTAGAATTGAGGAGAAATTTCCTGACAGTTAGAACAATTAATCAGTGGAACAGCTTGCCTCCAGAAGTTGTGAATGCACCAACACTGGAAGTCTTTAAGAAGATGTTGGATAGCCATCTGTTTGAAATGGTATAGGGTTTCCTGCCTAGGCAGGGGGTTGGACTAGAAGACCTCCAAGGTCCCTTCCAACTCTGCTATTGTATTGTATTTTTGTAAGATTTTGCCACCAGCACAGTTAACACTGTTCTCTTCACCTGCGTCCCTTAAAAGTTAAAGGTATATAAAGACATGGTTAAAGAGCAATACCCATAAATTACCATGACAGTTGAGGTGATTAAAGCACATGCTTTGATTGCAGCCATTAATCTATAAAAGTCTCCCCACATTTAATTTAATTATACCCAGGTGTATATATCTTTTTAATTTATCAGTTTTGTCAGGCACCACTTTCATTGTTATGATATAGTTTGTAAAGGGGTAACATAGCTATATAGATTGACATACCGGAAATTAAAATATAAACACTGATTCTCAATGTCAAACAGGTTTTTTTTAAAAGAGACATTTCATATGCAAGGCTGTGAGACACCAAGTTTGTCACAGTAACCACAGTTTAGTTTCAAATTAAGTGTATTTACTTACATGGATTTTTTAAAAAGTATGGTAATATGTTTCCATCATCGTTTGTTCATTCTCTGAGCTAATGTTTTTCGGTGTTATTCTGCTTTTAAGCTTGTTTGAGTCTTCAAAAAAAAATCTTTACACTTTTGAAAGTATCACATTTTTTTCCTAGTCTGTACGATTCAGAATTTCAGAGCCATAAACTAATGATTAAACTTAAAAAAAGATGGGTCGGCAAGGTGTAATAACTGCACACAGTGCAAATTATTATATTAAAATAATATTGGGAGAATATAAAAGGAAAATGGACTTGCTTGGCAATCTAAGCACTGACTTTGCTCAAAAGAAAATCAACATCCTGCTTCCTGGGGTTTTAAGGCAAGTACTGTGATACTTCATATATTTCTCAATTTTTTTATCGTTGGTATATATAGACTTTTTATTTCCAGCAATCTTTATCCTTAGTATTTTCTCATATCACGCAAATACAGACTGATAGAAATAATAGTTCTGTGTACAAACAGTGAAATCATTATTGGAATGACAAAATAATAGCTAGGCAAAAATAGTGTCTCTAGGACTGTTACAGAACCACACATTTGTGGCAATAGATAAAAATACTTGGGAGAAAAGAGTTTGAAAATGCAAAACTTCATGCTGTTCAAAGTGGAATGAACATATTAAGTGGTTGTAGAATCCTTTTGAGTGGGGAAGGAATTTAGACTGAGGACAACAGAATGGTGTCTCTTGAAAAAGCACATTATTTCCATAACTATAGTTGTTTGAGCATGATCATTCCTTATAAATAGCCTCACAAGTAGGAGTGAAATGCTATCAGTTCCGACCGGTTCGCCTGAACAGGTAGCAAAGATGCCAGCTGTTTGTCCACACCGGTAGTAAAAAAAACTGCTACTGGTGCGGGTGAACTGGTATTTCCAATGATCAGCTGTGCCGCATGATTTATATTAGCTAGAAAGCAGGATTTCATGCTTTCAAGCTAAATCGCGTGGCACAGCGGATTCCTCCCAGTCGCTGTTCACTTACCTCACTGTTCACTTACTAACTTACTTGCTTGCCAGATGTGCTCGGTAGCAGGTTCCGCCCACTTGTCCGGACATCATTTTGATGCCCTACTCATGTGTGGAAGGTCCTGCGCATGCACGGAGGTGACATGTTCAAGCGAATCAAGCGTGCATGCTCACATTGCTACCGAACCAGGACTTCACCTTTGCTCATAAAGGAATGGCAGATGGGGCCTGAATGATGAGATTGAAAGTTTGGGGCTTCATTGAGGTTCATCAGCAAGTCTGTGGCAGAGCTTGAAGAGAAAGTATCTGGTTTGGAGTTAGCTGTGTCTCTTCATCATAGCTGCATCTAGGTCTTCAACATAGCTGTGTCTCTTCAACAAAGGTGACTTTGTAATGTGATGTATCTTCTTTTCTGGTGCTCTAAATAATTTTTCTTGGACTGTCTAAGATAATTTAAATTACCAAATACCATGTTTGGTAATTTAAATTTCTCTATTTTGTTCCAATTCTTCTTATCATTATTACTATCCTATGTTTTTTGGCAAACGGAAAACATTTCCTTGCTCAATTATTGTAACTAGCCTTATTTAAGTCAGATCATCACATTTTATAGTGCTTTCTTTAGGGTTGTGGCCTATTCTGGTACCTGCAGTTCTGCAGGAAGAGTTCTAACTTTGCCTGCTGTTAGATCAGCTCTCTTGCAAAGACATGGGCAACTCTTTCTACTCAGAGAGCTAGATTACTCCTAATTGTCCAATTGATCAGCCTGTTGCTTGGTGGAATGGATTGGTGCAGAGGTGGTATTCAGTAGGTTCTGACCAGTTCTGGAGAACCAGTAGCGGAAATTTTGAGTAGTTCAGAGAACCGGTAAATATCACCTCTGACTGGTCCCACCCCCATCTATTCTCTACCTCCTGAGTCCCATCTGATGGGGAGGAAATGGGGATTTTGCAGTAATCTTCCCCTGGAGTGGGGAGGGAATGGAGATATTACACTATCCTTCCCCTGCCATGTCCACCAAGCCATGCCTATAGAACTAGTAGTAAAAATTACTGAACCCCACCACTAGATTGGTGGCTTTTTTCCACTTTTTCTGTCAACTAGAAGCTATAGCGAGCAGGATTATTGGGATGATGGTGGAGTAAGATGTGTGTGATGTTTGTGTGTATATCTCTGTGCTGTATGTAGGAATTCAAAAGCAGTAAAGTATCATTGTTATCATAGAGGTCAGAGGCCAATGTACAAGAACCAAAGAACAGTCAATGTCTTAAATGGATAGAGGCAGAGCAAAAGGGGAATTCTCTGACTTCTCCTTTTCCTAACATTCCCTTCTGCCCCCTCTCATTCCCTACTATGGAACAGGAAGTAGATAGATAATTTTACCAGAGGATTGGGCATGAGTTTTGGATAGGATTTTTCAATCTAGCCAGGGCTAGGTTGAAAAAAAAAATAGAGACCCTCTGATAATTGGACATAGACTCTCAGCTGAATACATATTATGTTCCTCATGGCCATTGTCAAATCAATTCTCCATAGATTTGTCTATTCAGGTTCTTAATCAAAGTTTACAATCAGTTCAAAGCTTGCTTTTCACTGAATAAACATTCTTAAAACAATGTTCATGTTCTCAAGAGTGCTGTTTTATTTTATTTTTTCAAAATGATAGATTTGACAACCTCTTTTTAGACCACTATACATCGTGTTTAAAACTCCAGGACACAGAACTGCTGCTATTATTACTTCCACATTGGCACTGTTAACAGCTTTGTCCAGTAGCTCTAATTTTTCACCAACAGTTGATTAAGAAATCTATGCAATAAAGTGACTACAGGAAAGGAATATTCAGCAAAGAATTTTTTATGGATCTTAAGTTCTAAAAATTGTCCCCAGGCAAACATCCGTTTTTGGCAGAAGTCGTATTAGGGAATGAGAAGTACTTATTATCCTATATGCATAGTATGAGCGTGCAATTTGCCAAACATACGTTGTGACACCAATGAGCACATGATAGAGCTCTTATTTTAATAAAATGTTAAAACAATAAAACCCAAAATAACAAAACATGAATAAATCCAAGGCTGGCTGGTCATATCATACCAACTTTCAGAGTGGGGAAGAGAGAGAAAGACATCAAATAGGACTGGGAAAACATTCATTTTGCATTCTTCCTCCCCCACTTTTTTTTTAAAGTTAGGATACCATCTCCTTCCTATTGTTTACACAAGTTTCTTTTACTTTTAATCACTTTATAATGACTGGAGATTGTTTTGAGATATTTTGAGACTGTAGTTGCAGTATTAATTACTCAATCTAGAGACTTTTTATAAGTAATGGAACTGAACAGATGCTGAAGCTTGGGTGGTGGGTGGTTGGCAACGCATGTACCGTCTTAGTATTTGATTATGTACTATTTCAAATGCAGAGAAGAAGGAGGAGGAGGAGGAGCTTTTATGGTTCTATAGATGAACATGAATGAGATGATTAAGAAATGAATGATGTCAGGGTGTCTATAAAGTAAGACAAATTATGTTCATCAATGAAACGGGTTTTCTTTTTATATTTGGAGATTTTCTGTCCTGCTCTGCCCTTCCCACCCTTGCCCTATCCTCTTCCTTTCCTTCATGGGGTGGTAGTGAATAATTAAAGGATATTTATTTACAAATGAAGATAAATATACGTCTCCCAGGATAATATTGCAGGATCCAATCTGGGTGGGTCTCCAGGACCAAAGGTTTTGTCTTCCGAGCTTCCAAGAGAAAAGTTCCCTGAAGATGGGCTCCAGCATGAGTTCAAAAGCTTAGAGGACAAAACCTCTGGTCACAGTAACCAACCCAGTTTGATCCTCAAAAAAATTATTTAAATAGAAGAAATTATTAAAAGAATGCATTATAAAGATGGGATGAATATCATTACTTTTCAGTATTGTTTGAATATATATATAGATAAAAAGTATTTGGGTTCTGGGGATGTGATCAGGGGTGGGATACTTTGGGTTCATTTGGGTTCAAGAGAACCCGTAGCATAACATATGGTCAAACCCCACCCCTCGCTGGTTCCATTCACCCTGCCCACCCATCTCCTCCCTTCCCAGGAGTCTCCCTGCAGTCCTTTTTGGATGTGAGGTAAGTGCAGGACCCACACGGATGCTCAGGAAGGGGGGAAAGTAAGCCTCCTGGAAATTCCAAAAATGAGCCCATTTCCAGCCTCCGGAACCTGGGGAAAACCACTTTTCACTCTCCCAGAGCCTCGAGGACAGCCTCCAGAGCCTGGCGAAGGCAAAAACGCCCCCTTCCCCTGCCATGATTCAGGAGGCCGACTAGGCGTCGCCCACAAGCCAACCAGGCAGAGAACCCATTGCTGAAATGGATGTGATACACAATATAACTGTAATATATAATATTCAAGTTCCATCATTTAATTATAAAAACATTTATTTTTAGTATACATGTATGTAACTCAATTTTTGCTAACAATATTAGAAATATATGAGACAGCCACTTCCATGCATTTACCTGGGAATATGTGCTATCAATATTACTTGGATTTACATCTGAGTAAATATGTAAAATTGGAGCAGTTAAGATACTGTGATAGATCACAACTACACAGCTCCAGAATCCCAGGCAACAAAAAAAGTTTGGTTTCAATCCAAAAATTGCAGCCAAATGAAAATTTTAATATAAAAGAAGAAATATTTAATATATGGGGACAACCATATTCACTGTATTTAAACAATGTGATTTTATTTTAATTATATTCAAAAAGCAATTAAATGAAATAAAATGTTGTTGTTGCAGTCCCCTGCTGGTTCATTTAACCTTTGTAATATGGTCTTTGACAGGTCCTTCATGTGAAGAAGATTGCTGATTCAGGGACACTTCCCAAAGGGCTGCTCTTTTCAGCAAGCAGCAGATTCATTAAAGTAGCTGTGGCCTTGCAATGCCCATTATTTTTTGAAGGAAGGCTGAGGAAGTGAGTGCAATTTTTTTCCTGTGTTTTTAAAACTTGCCTTCGAACTAGTATAACCTCTGCAGAATCCTCAGACTTCTTGGAGATATCATCACAGTACCTTTTCTTTTCCAATTACTGTTTGGTCAAGCTGGCTGCATGTGAAGGAAAAAGTCACAAACTGGAAAACAACTTCCTTCGGGGAAGTCAAAGGCAGATTTCATCACTTAAAGAATTCAAAAGAAGTTATCATCATTTCCACGCATCTTTGGAACAAGATATTCTGATCAAAACTGCAATCATATTCTGGAGCTAAAGATGGCAAACCAACATTTAAACTGCAATTTAGGAACTTTTTGGGGATGCTGACTTAGCTCTGCAATCCTTTCAGACTTCTGTCTGGGTAGAAAAATATATTTTTAGCAGTATATAGTCAGGCCTGGAAGCTATCTTTTGCATTTGCCCTTCAGGCCTGCCACATTTATTGCTATGGGAAACTGGGAGAGGGGATTATATGGTGGGGTAAATATAGTCAAAACAACATTCCTTTCTCAGAGAGTCAAGGACCTATTGCCCCACACTTGGAGTGGCATGACTGGGAGGCGTCTCCAGTTGGGATGGTGCCTGATTGGGCCATGTGATGGATATGTGGGTTCTGGGCAGGGTCTTGAGCTTTTGTTAGGGTGGAAAAAACCTGGAAGCTTTCAGATTCGGGTTTTCCCAAATGTAACAATATGACATCTCTAATAAAATGGAACTTGGAGGAAACTCAAGCCTCGGAGTCTTCTTTTGTTGGGGGTGTTACTTGGAACCCTGACAGTATGCTTAAATTACAGAAACCTTCTTTTGAATCATCCTGTGACAATGAATGGTCAGACTGTACAGCTAAAGTTATTCAATTCATGGAACCCAATTGGGACTTTTCTAATGCTTCTGAGTTAGTCAGAGTATGGTAAGAGGCAACACCTCTTGCATATCTTGTTATGGTTATCCAAAGGTGCTTTTTCAGGAGGCAACTGGACTTTCTTGTTTTTTCTTTGAAGATGTTTCGCTCATCATCCAAGAAGTTTTTTAAGCTCTGACAGGATAGTGAGGTGTTCTGACCCCCACCTCCCCTGCGAGTCACCCAGACACAGGCTTGGCTGTTTGTCACTCTTTAATCATGGAGTTATCGACTCCTTTGGCTGAAGGCCTAGACAAGACTCACATACAAGGATAGTTGGCAGCAACCCAAAATCCAACAGGCACGGATACAACACAGAGTTTTCCAATACTGTTTCAAACGGTTGTGTCCTGCAAATGTCCCCTCCCAACTTCTCCACTTATATACTCTCTTGGGAGGGGCCAAGCCACAACCACCTGGCTTAATTATCATCTCTGAGTCCGCCTCCGGAGCTGCTGCTTCTGTTTTTCCGCCCTTCTTAATCTTGCGTCAGGGACAACCTGCTTTGAATCCTCCCCACTTCTCCATGCCTTAGGCGCCTCCTGGTGGCCAACCAGCCTCTCTGGTCCTTGCTCTGAGTCTGAACCCTGCCCAGGGTCCTCCATATCTTCCCTGGCAGACTCATATGGTTTTTCGCTATCCGAGTCCACCAGCAGCTCAGCCAGATCCTGCTGGGCCACAACAGTGAGGAATGGAAGGATTTATATTCCTTGCAGACAGCTGGTTATTTGCATCCTTGTAGAGGGTCATTGAAGCACTTTGAGGTTTATCTGTGTCCTCAGGGTCACCTGAGTAGTCCTATTGGTTCCTGTAGTCTGAAATTTTTCCTCTAGAAATCTATTCCTATTCCCACACCATTCAAAGGGTGTTCATCCCCAAATTGTACAGCTAAAAGTCTATGGAGATTTTCAAAGAAAAATCACTTTTGGGACAACCATGACCTGGATGACTGAGAATTTCTACCATCTTGCTATGGTTAGTTAAAGGGGAGTTTTGATGGGTTCTAAGACACCAACGTAAATAGCCTGCAAAAGAGATTCATCCCCTACAGGAATCTTGCTGGAGAGGTTCTATGCAGCCATTCCTAAAAGGGATGCCTATATTGCTATCTTACTGATATTGAAAAGACAACAGCATTGTTTCAATGCCAGTGACATTCTTACACGCAGTGCCATTCACTCACAGGAAGCTTTTGTGTGATCTGACTAATAAGACATATAAATCAGGCCTGCATTTTAAATGCAAAAGTACCTTTCTCTTCCCCCAGTGTTTCAATATTGTCTTTTCTATCCATTCTTTTTATACTGGCTTACTCAAATGTGACTTGTGAGAAGAGCAAGGAAATAACAATGGCAATACAATTATTATTTGACAGGTGTTTGGAACCCTGATGGTGCAGTGGTTAAAATGCAGTATTGCAGGCAAACTCTGCCCACATCCTGGAGTTCAATCCTGATGGGGCTCAAGTTGACGTCTATTCTTCTGAGGTAGTTAAAATGAGGATCCAGATTGTTGGGAACGATATGCAAATAAACAGCTCAGAAAGTGTTGTAAAGAGCTGGGCGGGAGGTGTTATGTAAGTTAGAAGCTATTTTCCACAGTAGCCCCTTCTCTATGGCAGATCCTTCCCTCTGAAGTTCAGCAAGCCTCTTTCTTCCTAACCTTCCAAAAAGCACTGGAAACATAGCTTTTGTCCCAAGTGATCAAATAGGGTGAGGTGGTTGAAAGGATTTAATAATGGAATGTATGATGGAATTTAAACTTTGATGCCAGCTTTTTATTATTTATGGTTTTAATAGATTTAATATATTGTTTTATTATTGATATTGTTATAATTGTTGATTGGGAATCACCCAGATTTTGCTATATAAATTAAATATTTCAGGTTTGTATGAAGAGATTATGGATTATCAACGACTTGTGTATTTTAAGAAACAGAGATTCTATTTGTTGTTACTTTCATCTCAACAAAATTAAGCCATAATTTTAAGTGGATAATTTATTCAGTCTGCAATCTTGGACCTTTTATAGCCTAATATAAAGTGCAGAATTTAGAACAAATCTAGTATATATTTTTTTTTTGGGGGGAGGGACTTTTCAACTTATTCTTTCTTTTTCTCTCCCTTATTCTTACTTCTTTTTCTGGCTAAGTGAAAACATAAAGCCTATATATATTTCCCTGGCAATATGGTTGGTCTTAATAAAGGAATCTGATTTTTCTCATGGATCAGTGGCGCTGTCTTCCCTTTATATGAGTCAAAGGGCAGTAATCACTGTGGATTCCCACATTGACATCTTGACTAAAATAAGATAGCATAGATTCTCCTTCCTCTGATTACCTCTGGGCAATGCTATTAGAACCGGCATTCTAAATACTGGCAGCTATTAATCAAAGCAAGTGTCAACCAACTTCTATCATTCTTTTTCAAGTGAGGAAGTTTCGTATTTGGTTGACATATCAGTTAGAGAATTATATGATAAAGAATTAGCAGAAATAGAGAGGGGAAAAAGAGACCTAGGAGATTCAGAAGATGTCCATAAAAACTCTTGTATCCTGGGATCTATTTTGATTCTCACTCTTCTCTTTTACTTATTCTACTCCTAGTATTATCTTACTAATTATGTGGAATCCAAGGGGAAATAAATACTACACTACAATATAAGCACCAATCAGAAAGAAACTTCCATATTAATAGCTGAACATCACATGCCGTAGGTGATAGATCTAATTTTGACAAAAATGATAGGATGGACTATATGATTTATCTTTTTTAATTTCTTTCTGGCTGTTAACATGAAGAAAGCAACAACTGGGCAATGGTCATTTCAGAGTATAAAAGAATAATATGAAAAATCTGGCTCAGGACTGTTTATTACTTTTTGGATGAATGAAAAATGTATGGTGTGAAATTTCTTCTTCTTTCTTCCTTTGCCGTTCAACAGTCTGAGTGAAGGGAAGGACAGATCATGATGCAAAGAATTATTCTGAGCTGAATTCATTTTTTTCTCATTAGTTCTACATAATACTTAAGTAACATATTTCTGGGATTTCCTTGTTGAATTGAGGCTGCCTTTCAAAGGATTTAAATCCAAGGACTCTGATGGGGAAGGTCTGACTTTCTTGTGATTTGAGGATCTTGATAACTCCCTTTGGAAGGAAACTATTTTGCATTAAAAAAGAAAAAGGACAGATCCTCTGCAGTGACTCATACAAATTAGAGATGCACCTAATATTATTTGGTTAAAATGTCAGTTCAACATTTTCTCAAGAGCAGAAAATAATATTTGTGCCACAGTGGTTGAATTATTGGGTTTTTGGTTGTTTCATTGCAGTTTCATTACCCAACTAAGTAATATAGATAAATAGATGATTGATTGATGATAGATAGATAGATAGATAGATAGATAGATAGATAGATAGATAGGACAATAGACACTGAAATTAAAATTTTAAAATTAACAACAGGGAGATAAAAGAACCAATGCTTAGAGATCCGGGGGGAGGAGCCTGTCGCCGAGGAGGGCTCAACTGAGCTCCTCTCAGAGATCTGGTCTGTATATCTAAATAAGATCATAGATATCACCCCTTTTTGGCATAAAGGGGCAGGGAGTAGCTCTGTGTGCTAGGGTCTATTCGTAATTCACAGCCTTTCTCTTTTTTTTTGGCTGTGGACAGAGATTAGATCCAGCGTGAGTGGAGCTTTTATCTCCAGCCAGTTCTTCTCAGCTGCCTTTTTTTGGCAGCCCTAGACAGGCGACCCCCCCCCCAGGACAAAGCAAAGCTGTTTGAAGCTAAGATTAATACGGGCGGGTCCCACCCCTGTGAGATTTATGCTTTTATTACTATCGTAAATACCAGCACCATTTGTCTTAGAGGCTTCTTTGTTTAAACGGACTTCAAAATGGCGATTTCTCTCCGTTGGTGACTGATAGGGGATGTACGTAGCCGGTTTTACCTTCATGCAGACCGCTCCTTAACAAAATAATTTTTTTTTGGTTTTTTTGGAAACAGAGGGGAGCGAAAGCGCTGTTTATTTGTTTATTTATAATGGCACCCAGGTCAAAATCGAAGTGTCTCTCTACAAATGTGCCTAAAGAATCTGTGAATGAACTTAAAGAATTTACACTGGCATCGCAGCCCTTGTCTCCTACGCCCTCTACTGGAGAATTCTTAACACAGGAATTTTTTTTTCAAATGTTTAATGATTTTAAACAAGAAATTAAGGAATTTGTATTGGAGCTATATGGTGATTTAAAGTCTAAAATTGACCAAATGAAGGCGAATACGTTTGCGCCGTGTCTGCCCTGTCAGATTATACCGCTGAAATAGAGAATAAATTAGAAAGTTTGGAAGAGGCTAATTCTAATTTGACTACTAATATTCAAATATTACAACAAAAAATTAGAGACACTCAAGAACAGCTCGTTATGATAAACTTTAATAAGAAGGCATTCGCAATAAGAGTCAGAGGATTCCGCGAAAAGGAGCGAGAGAATCTGAAACAGACCTTTGTTGAAGCCCTCAGCCATGCGGTGGGAAGCCCGGGACTTAACTTTGATTGGCAGATTCGGAAAATTTATCGCCAGAATTCGTTGGTAGCGGAACAGCGACAGCTCCCGAGGGACATAATTATATATTTCTCCACAAAAGAATCCAGAAACGCGATCATGCAAAAATTTTACAATAATAGTTTGAGAGTTGATGGCCAGAACTTGATTGTCTTCAAAGAAATACCTTTCCAGATGTTAAAGGCAAGAAGGGACTATACCTTTTTAACTAAAGAGCTTAGAAATCATCAGATTCAATATAAATGGGAGGCCCCAGCCGGCATTACGGTCACATTTGAGAATCAAAGACTTCGTCCCAATTCTGTTTCGGAGGCTCGAGATTTCTATTACAAGACTTTGAAGGCGGGACTTCCTGATTCACTTGGAAAAGAGGAGAGACAAGCCGAAGGAGAAGGCAAGCAACAGACCACATGGCTGCAAGATGGAGGGGGTAGCTCCCCCTCCTTCGGAGAAGCAGAAAAGCGGAGTTTGAGGATTTAGACATTCTAAAATATTCACTAAAGTTATGGATTGAATGGGGGTTTGCGACCTCTCTCCGGCAGAAAAAGCGGAATTTATTGGTGGGGTGATATTGAATGTATATATGTAAAATGCATGCAGAATGATTTACGCTGTTTAAATCTTGTTAGAAGGGAAAGTTTGAAGAGATTATTTTAAAATAGAAGGTAAACTGATTCTTGCTGAAACTATTATTTGAATATGTGGAATGATCTATGCTATTTAATTTTTATTAGAAGGGAAAGCTTGGTGAAATTATTTTGAGCTAGATTTTAAACTAATGTTTGCATAAATTTGATAGTGGCAAATATTTGAGAAGCAAGGGATGAGGGTAAAATGCATGCGGAATGATTTACGTATATTGGTGGGGTGATACTGAATGTATATACTGAATGATTTACGTTGTTTAAATCCTATTAGAAGGGAAAGCTGGTCGGGATCATTTCAAGATAGAATGCAAACTGATTTTTGTGTAAAGTAATACTTGATCCACGCTGCTTAAATTTTACTAAGAAGGGAAAGTTTGGTCAGATTATTTTGAATTATTGTTTGAAATTAAGGTTAAGAAAGGGAAAGTTTGATTATTCTTCTGTAAAGTAATATTTGAATATGCGGAATGATCCACGCTGCTTAAATTTTACTAGAAGGGATTATGTTTGAGTTAGATTGTATATTGATGTCTATACAAATTTGGATAAATGTTTATCTGAATACAAGGTTAAGGAAGAGGAATGGGAGAGTCTACAGGAGGTCGGGGTAAATAACAAAGAAGCAAGAGACGAGAATAAAATATAGATAGAATGACTTATACTATTTAAGCATAGATAAAGATGGGGGGCTGAGCTTAACACAAAGAGTTTCTTTTTTTTCTTTTTCTTTTTTCTTTTTTCTTTGTTCTTTTCTTTTTTTTCTTTTTTTCTTTTTTGGTTTTTTTTCCCTTTAATATATTACTTTTATTTTTAATCCATACGAACATAAGATACTTTAGATAGAAGGCAGTGCCAGGTGTGGGCCCTGGGAAGTCGGGAGGAGTAGGGATGGGGATTTATGGGGGGTGGGTGGGTGGGTGTTAACATAGTCGCAATAAGAACAAGAATGTACTTATATACAGTTGTTCTTTTTTTTCCTTTTTTTCTCTTTTCTTTCTTTATATTTTTTCTTTCCTTGGTTTATTTTACTTTTTATCAGATTATAATAAACAACACTTGAATAAAGGAATACACCAAGGAGGGAGGTAGAGGGAAAGAGGAGGGAGGAGTAAGGAAGGAGTAAGGGGAATGCAAGGAGGGCGTGTTGGGAGTAAGGGGAGAAGGAAGGTTTGAGGGGAAAGGGAAGTAGGAGGGGAGCGTTAGAGGGAGGAAAGGAAAGTTGGAGGGGGTAGATGGGGTGTATGGAGGATGGAAGTGTCAGGTGGGGTTGTGAATGATGAGTTGTGTTTTCTTTTTTATTTTTTTTTATTTTTTTTATATTTTTTTTTCTTTTATAGCAAATACCCTGTATATAAGTGATTGTAAAATGGAATGTGAAAATGAATAAAATAGATTTAAAAAAAAAAAAAAACCAATGCTTAGATGGCATAGAGGTGGGATCTCTTTGTAACACAAATAGACTAACAAGTTGTGTTCTCACCAAAATATTGTTTGGTTTACTCAATTTTTCAAAAGTCTTAGCAAAAGTTTCAGTATTCTAAATTTGTCTGGTTCTATAATCCATTTTTATTTCATTTTTATTTAATGTAAGTTTTTGGGGCATTTCTTTTGCATTCTTTAAGATGAAATTTTACTCACCAGGTAGTTTTTCAAATTTGTTGTTTGGAAAATATTTTTTAACTGAAAAATTATCATAAATTAAACAGTGATTAGAAAGTAGACAAACCCAGTGTTCTTAAAAGTTCCACCATGGTTTTCTTAACTCTTGGTTCCCACATTTCAATTGCTGTCCTATTGTCTCCTTGTGAGGAGTAGCCATTTAGAGCACAAATGGGAAATCTTTCTCTTGTCCTTGTCCAGAGAAGTTCTGTTGAAAGCAGCTTGCTGTTGGTCCATAAGTAATTGCTGCATCATCTTCTCCACTCTTTTGGAGACATTTAGTTTGCCATTTTACTCACCCAGAAGTCCAATACTAGGCATATGGTTCCTAAAATGATTTTACTGTTTCTAAAAATGTAATAAAACTTATGACATTTAGACTGTATCATGTATATGTTGATTAGAATATTATGTTTGTGGACTGAGAATAATGTAGTAAATTTATTTGTTTTTTAAATCAGATTGCTTATCAAAAAATGTAAAGCAAAATATCAGGGCAGTGTTTGCTGCAACTAAATAAAATCATCTATTTTCCCTGCTCTGTTTTTTGATACTACTTCTAAGCACTTTTAATGTTCCAAAACAGAAATGTGCTTCTGATAGGCTTCAGAAGATTATTTTCAACTCCTATTTTCATGTGTTATTTCATTAGAAATGCAAAAGTTTCAGTTCCCTGGATGATAGAATAAGGTATATATTTAAAAATCACACAATGCAATACTATTTCTGTTATTCATAGTTTAAACAGAAATTAGAGGATATCTGTGTAATGCTTACCTCGTTCAAATAAGCACAAGTTTTCCTCCTTTTTGGCACTAAAATAGAAGCTTCTGAATATTGTTGTCAAATAATACCATGGAAATATGAAATCTTTTTAAACTTGTTCCTACCTGCTTGGTTACATTCTCTTCTATGCTTAAACAAAGAATTTTATAAATCATAGGCTTGTGCTGCAGTTGTAGTGGCCAAACCTTACACTGTTATTTCCTTGAAAAAAAGACACAGATGTTCACCAAAAAAGAAAGAAAAAAAGAAAAAGAAAACAGGGTTAGTTTCTTCCAAAATGCAACTCATTCTATTCTCTACCATTTCTCATTCAAAACCATTGCCCCAATTTTATTGTTTAGAGGAGGGTGTCAAACTCAATTTCATTGAGGGCTGCATCAGGACTGTGGTTGTCTGAAGAGGTTTGAGCTCTGGGTCTAAACCAGTAATTAAGACACCATGCATTGTGAGGCTTACTGGATTTAATGAGCCAGACTTTGGCACACAAGGAGTTCCAAAAAGCAAACAGATGTAAACTCAGTGCTGGAGCATCCCAGTGCTGGGAGCATCCCAGCACACTTTGTCTAGGCGAGCCATGCCCTTCTGACAGCCCAGTCCTTGCCCCATTGTCAGCTGTGTATCAGAATGGCCGATTGGATGCTGCCCAGTCGATCCACAGCCACAAATAGCTGATCATTGCTTCATTGCTGTGGTGACGAACAGCTGATCATTGGCCTATAACTGGTGCTTCTAAGCCCAGCATGCAGCTTGTCTTGTGCCTCCCTGCATCCCTGTTGCACAGCTGATCCGTGGGCCACTCTCTGCCGAACACCTGATCTGCAGTATTCTTTGGCATGCCGCTGAAGCCTTTGGGCCTACAATCCCCATCACCAGTGCAGGAGCATCCCCAGTGTTATATATGCAAATGTTAGAGGAGTGTTGAGTATGCAAATAACTGGGGGGAAGGAGTGTTGTATATGCAAATGTTCCCTGTTACCAGCTCTCTGATTGGCTGGTCATTTGACAGTTGCTTTGGGCTCGAGTATAAATACCCTGATAGTTGCAGGGACGTTATGAATCGCTTGTCATCTGGCAATAAACATCTTACTCTCTGATTCCATGGCTCCTGCGTCTATCCCTCACACAACACGTATGTAACACTGGCGACGAGGATGGGATCGCGATTCCGCAGAGCCTGGAAAACAACGCGCAGAGCCTGGAAAACAACGCAGAAATCAGAAAAAAACCACATTGGAGAACAAATGGCCAGCATGCACTCAGCAGCAGCAGTAGCCACCATGAAGCCTTCCATCTACGCCAACTTGAAGGATGAGCCACGGCAACTCCAAGGACGAGCCAAAGACCGCAAAGGCCAACCTCGGCTGGAACTGCCTGCCTGTCTTCAGCCGCTGCTGCCATCCGTCTCCTCACGGCTTTCTATCTGCCTAATACAAACTGTCTGCAGCTGCTGCTGCCTGGAGCCTCTGCTGCTCCACCTGCATTACAAGGCTGCCTGCCTCCCAAGGCCACCTGCCTGCCCAGGAACTTCCACGCTGCCGCCTCCAGGGCCAGCTCCGCTCTCAAACTACCAGCTCCACTCAGAAACCGGTGCTCCACCAGGGCCTTTTCCTAAGCTGCCTGCCTCTCAAAGAACAACTCTAGCAACTCTAGCCGCTCATAAGCCTCTAGCTGCTCGGAAGCCTGCCTGCTGCACAGAAGCCCTCTAGTCGCTCATAAGCCTGCCTGCTGCCTTCTGAACGAGCCAGGATCTCCAACGCCGCTCTCTAACACTCTCAAAGTGCTGTCTCAGCTCTCAAACGCTCCCAAATTGCCGTCTCCGCTCTCAAATCACCTTCCTACACAACCAAAACGCCAGTCCTGCTCGCAGCAAACCCCGCCCCGCAGAAACCGCAATTTCAAGTTACCAACAGGCTTGGACTTCTTTGAGTTTCCCTCCATGTACGCTCTCCAGCCTCCTTGACCGGAAAAATCTTCCCTAAGGTCTTGCCAAGCATGCGCAGAGGATGAATATGCAAATAACTGGGGGGAAGGAGTGAATTGTAAATGTGAACATGGACAACACACACACAAAAAATGCAAATAAATAACACACAAAGCAAATAACTGGGGGGAAGGAGTGTTATATATGCAAATGTTCCCTGTTACCAGCTCTCTGATTGGCTGATCATTTGACAGTTGCTTTGGGCTCGAGTATAAATACCCTGACAGTTGCAGGGACGTTTTGAATCGCTTGTCATCTCGCAATAAACATCTTACTCTCTGATTCCATGGCTCCTGCGTCTATCCCTCACACAACACGTATGTAACACCCAGTATGGCAAACCCTGGGATTTCAGGGTTCGACAGGTGGCTCCCTTCTACCAGGGCCATATCTGGAAGACAGTAAGCAAAAGCAATGAGTACGTATGGCAACAGACCATTACATCCGACCTCCCAAATCCAGCCCCAGTTTGTGGAGATGAAAATTGTTAATCAGTTGAGCCTTCTGTACATCTCGATTCACCACCCATGGGATATCCCTTCCATCAGACTTTGTATTGCAGCTAATCCTGATGTAATTGGGAATCCAATACCCAGTCGATCTTGTAATGGGTCTCCCCCACCACCTCCATAGGGCCAGGTAATGGTGACGGTTGTGGCAGAGTGGAGACCTCCTCTACAGATTTCATCAGACTGCTGTGGAATATGGGGTTTACTTTAACCAACAATTTGGATAGCAGCAGCTCCACTATTACAGGATTAATTACCCCCACAATGGGGAACAGGCCCAGGAACTTTGTACCTAATTTCCAACAGGTGACCCTTAGTTTTAAGTACTTGGCTGACAGATGCACCCTCTCCCTCACCTAGAATGGCTTCTGTGGAACCCATTTTCTGTCAGCCTTTACCTTCTGGGTCTCTGCGGCTTTCTGCAAGGCCATTTTCATGACTTCTACACCCCCTGCAAGGTGTCTATCAATTCCTTCAGGATGATAGGGGTAGGGGCTTCTCAAAGGTATTCAGGTATGGGAATAAAGCCTATTCCATGCACCACTCTGAAGGTGGTAAACCCGATACAGCTATTGACAGCGTTGTTTTATGCCACCTCCACAAACGACAGGAGTTCTGCCCAATTGGTTTGCTAGTTGATGACATAGCATCTTCCTCTATGGCATTGGTTCTCTCTGTTCTCCCTGTAGTACTTGGGTGGAATACCAAGCTTAAACCCTGAGAAGACCCTATAATCCAGATGAACACCTGCCAGAACTTGGCTGTGAATTGTACTCCCTGATTCAAAATGATCCTCCATGGCATGCCATGGAGGCGATAGATATGCAGCAGAAAGTGTTTAGTCAATTTCCATGCCGACAGCAAACTGGGGCAGTGTTCAAAATGGACCTATTATGAAAACAGATTGATGACCATCATTATGTTATTTCCTCTTTGCATTGGGTAGACCGAGCTGAAGGCTGGCCCAATGTTTCCTCTTCACATTGAGTAGATCAGGCCAAAGTAAGGACCAGCCCCTTACATTTTGCAGGACAGCCGGGCGGGGGGGGGGGGGCAGAATCTGACCACATTGCAGGCCAGATTCAGCCTGCGGGCCTTGTATTTGACACATCTGGCCTAGAGCCTCCTATTTAAAGAAAAGATGCAGATCTGGCTATTGAACAAATACCATTTCTCCAGTCAAAATGCACCTTTGTATGTAAAGGCAGGTTTAATGCAGAGCTTCATAGTTACCTAAATGACACAGTAACCAAAATATTTACAGTGATATACTTGTGTATAATTGCAATGTATAAATAATATGTTCATTGTATTATTTTTGTGTGGCTTATGTGCATTTATCCATAAAACTAAAACTGGTTTATTTTCTTTTTTTTCAAAGTGGTAGCAAAAAATTAAATAATAGAGGCAACTAGAAGTTGTGATTTTTAGGCATTTTAGCAGGTTTAGGAAGGGGCAAGAGTAAGAAAAGTAGTTGCTTGTCATCCCTTTATATGAAAGGCAAGACAAGACAATATGTACAACACAAAATAAGAAGGAGGTTGGCTAGCCTCCAGCTGGTGATGTCACCATTTCATTCAAAGCATTGTCTTGGTTATATTGTAAATATTTCAATACCACTGTATTATATTTTTACTACACAGAACAATGAGACTTCTCACACAAGCCAAATGTAAGTATTGCTTGGTAAGAGTGGGACTTCATTTTAAACAAGCAAAAACAATTAATTTTCATCTGTTCCTGATTTGTCCTAGGATTAACAAAAGAAAATGTAGGCAGGATGAAGACAAAAAATATTTTTCAATTTTTATTTTTAATTTAAGGAGGCATTTTTGAAAGACACCCAAGGCACTGTGTTCCATTCTCTAGCATAGTAAGACAAATTCAATAAACTTTTGAATGTTTCCTCACAGTAGAAAGAAGATCTTGAAGTCCTTTGAAAGTTCTCAAAAACCCTACATTGTTAATATTAATAAATCTGCACAGATTTCTACAGAAATAGAATAGAATAATCCTCAATAATGTTACAAGAAAAATGTAGAAACAGAATTACATTTGTGTACATGGTTCTCAGAACAGCTCCAACCAAACAAACCTCTTTTCAAAATAATGCCTATCATTCTATCCTTTGCCAGGTAGGCCCTAACAAATTTTTGACTTGGTGGGTATCTATAATTGGAGGGTGGCTTCTATCTAGATTTTACTCCATTCCTAAGCAGGATGCTGCATAGGTCACTAGTGCAATCAAATGCATTTCTAATTATACCGTTAGAAAAGTGCTATAGTCACATTAGTTTGAATTAGTCAGCTTGAACCCAGTTGGAATTAATGATGCTAGTGAAATGTTATCTGTCTTGTGTGGCTTTATTATTTACATTGCTTTTGATTTCTTTTGGTATTTTTTATTATTTTAGTCCTACACATCTATGTTTCAGGTTGAACTGGTAAGACCTGAGGATAAGAATTGTTTTAATTAAAATAAAATATCACAATTTTGAAAGAGAATGTTTTGGAAATCCACATTTCCAAACTACGGTCTGATGTTCTGCTTTCCTATTATAAAATTTCCATTTGAATTTAGAACCAGAAGTGTGTTTCACATAAGTTTGCCGCACACCAAAATGTGAGCGCGTGCTCACTCACTTTGTGGGTAAGTGTGCCTTCTGTGCATGTGCGTGGCTTAGAAAACATGGCTAAATAGAAAAGCATAGAGCCAGGGTTGGTAGACAGGCCCACCAGCAGGTCGCCACTGCCAGTTTGCCCCAAATGGTCTGAACTGGCTGAATACCAGCACTGATAGACACCCATTAACTTATTTTAAAAAACTGGTGTAGTTTTGTTTTGCAACATACAGCTGACTACAACATGCTTTACTTTGCATGAGGACAGCAAGAATAATTAGTGTAATTCATGATGAGACAGAAATGCTTTGATTTCTCTAGAGCCTTATTCTGTTCCAAGATACAAAATTACTTTCTTAAAGATGACAGATTCTCCTTTTGCATGTATACACTGTGGTATGGTAAATTGATTTGATTAAAAGTGGGTTGTAGTTTGTATCTAGGTTAGAGACCAGGAGTAACACCCTGAGAAAGCATGCCCAATGTGCTGGCTTTCCAACCAGTTCAAGAAAAAGTTATTTTTCCTTCTTTTTCTCCTTGTCTCTAATTTAGAAATGAAAATAAAGCACAGCTGTCTAAAGGAAAAGTTAACATAACAAAGCACTGATTAATTTTAGCAATTATCTAAGATAAGGGAGGTGTTGAAAGCAGAGGTAGTATTCAGCCAGTTCTGACTCGTTTTGGAGAACTGGTAGCGGACATTTTAAGTAGTTTGGAGAACCGGCAAATAGGCTGGTCCTGCTCCCGCTGCCTCCCAGCCTCCCAGCTGATCTTCTTTTGTTGCCCTGAACAGGAGAATGGAGCTGAAAAGCAGGTTAGTGGAGTGTGGAGGGTATGGGGATTTTGCAGTAAACTTCCCCTGCCACACCCACAGAACCGGTAGTAAAATTTTTTGAATCCCACCACTGGTTGAAAGAGACTGGAATTGTCTCTCTGAGTTTGTTTGTCTGTATGTTTGTGTATTTGGATGCTATCAAGTCAGTGTTGACTCCTGGAAACTGCATGGATGAATTCCTGCAACTCAAATTTTGCCAAGATTTCAGAAATGGTTTGCCCTTGTCTGATTCAGAAGGCTAATACAGAATGATTTCTGGTGCTTTGGAAAATAAGTTGACCATCTTTTCTTTGTGGCAGCCCTTCAATTTTTTTGGGTGAATATGTATGTCTGTTAACATAAATCAATTCTAAACTAAAAATATAAGCACAAATTATTTTCTTTATTGTTGCTATAACAGTAAAATATCACAATGGTACTTTGAATGGGAGTTTCCTGAATATTATATTATATTTGGATAAAGTTGATACACAATACTTTATCATTGGTATAGTATCTTTGATTGTTAATATGGATGCTTTATTCATCAAGTGTCTATGAAGATTCTCAAGTATCCAATCATGGTTGTCCCAAAGATGCTTCTTCAAGAGGCAACTGGACCTATTGGGTTTTTTTGAAGATGTTTTGCTTCTCATCCAAGAAGCTTCTTCAGCTCTGACTGGGTGGTGGGGAATGGAAGGATTTATATTCCATGCAGCTAGATGGTCATTTGCATTATTTTAGAGAAACATTGGGGTCATCTGAAGGTTTATATATTTCATCAGGTTAATCTAAATAGTGCAAATGGGTGTGGAGCCTTCTTGGAACTGCTGAATGGACTATATTGTAGACTGAAGATAGATGATATTGTATCCTTCTCCCTCTGTTGAGAGGGCTGTTGAGTTTTGACATAGATGGTATCTTTAACCCCTCTTTCAAGCCAGTGGTCCTCTTTGTCCAAAATGTGGACTTTGCTATCTTCGAAAGAGTAGCCTTTGTCTTTTAAATGCAGATGGACTGCTGAATCTACTCCTGATTGGTTGGTTTTCCTATGTTGTGCCAGGCATTTATGAAGTGGTTGTTTTGTTTCCCCAATGCACAGATCTGCACAAGGCTCACTGCTTTGTACTGCATATACCATATCGCTCAGTTTGGGTATGGGTGTTTTATCCTTCGGGCGGACAAACTTCTGCCTTAGTGTATTCTTGGGTTTGAAAGGGTGCACTTATGTTGGGTTGGCTGAAGATTCTCCTGAGTTTTTCTGATATTCCTACAATATATGGAATTCCTGTATGGAATGCCAATGTTGGTTTATTTATTGTTCTCTGTATTGTCTGTTATGTAGTAACTCATGTAGGGTCTTTTTTGAAATTTGATGGCCCACTTGGTATAGCCACACATACTGAGAACTTCCCTGTCTTTTAGTTCTTTTTCTTTCCCATCTTTGCTGGTAGGCAGGTCTTCCGCTCAGTGGTTAAGGGTTCTGATGACTCACATTTTGTGCTCAGGATTCAGACAGTTGTCAACTGACTCTCATTTATGGTTACAATTAGTGGTGGGATTCAAATAATTTAACAACTGGTTCTCTGTCCTAATGACCAGCTGGATAGGCATGGCTTAGTGGTCATGTGACTGGGTGGGCATGGCCAAATCAACGTCACTCAGGTTGATGGGTGCTTCTCCTTAGCTGTTACAATGTAATAAGGATTAACTGGAGAGGCAGTTTCTGTAAACAGGGCAATAAAGATCAGGCTAGAAACAACACCAGAATGTTTCCTTCCTGCCTTCCTTACAGGAGTAGCCCTGTAAAGTGGAAAAAAACAAAATGAGATTTCTTCCAACAACCGGTTCTTCAAACTGCTTAGAAAGTTAATAACTGGTTCTCCCAAATAGGTACAAACTGGCTGAATCCTACCACTGGTTACAGTGTCCCAGAATCACCCTTTGCTACCTTCTGACAAGCAAACTCAATGGGTAAAGCAGAAACCATGTTACTTATTTAACAACTGCAACGATTTGCTTAACAATTGTGGCAAGAAAGGTCATAAAGTGGATGAAAATTCACTTAACAACTATCTCGCTTAGCAATGTAAATATTGGGCTCAGTTGTGGTTGTAAATCAAGGACTGCCTATGGTTTTTCATTTTCCATCTTCTTTGAATCTGAACTCAGCTTCTTCATATTGAGAGCACTGCAGTCTCAAGGCGAAAATATCTCCCCTTTTTATTTAAAGACTTCATACTAGTCAAATCAGCATCCAAGACTCACTGAAATTCTGACAGTAACAATTTCCCTCTACGGAGCTCATTTCGGAAGCCTTTGTTGATTTCTCCCATTTCTCCAGAAAGGTATGCAGTATCACAAAAGTGCTGTATTGTTGCCTTTCTAAACAGCGAAACAGGACACTTTTGCAAATGAGCAGCAATTCTGGCTCCTCATATTACAGAGATATGTGGGGGGCCAGTATATTGTATTTTTCCCCGATGTGGATTTTCTTTTTAGTTTTTGTTTGGTTTAAACAACTGGTGTTTTTCATGTACATGAAAATGCAAGAGAAATCTAATTGGTTCATAGGAAGGAGAGCTTCTGATTTTATTTGTAGTAAGAAGAAGGAGTTTTAAGTTCAAATCACAGCCTACAAACTTACCTACTAATTGCCAGATCAGTGTTTCCCCAATGTACGGTTCAGGTTTCAAAGGAATGTTTGCTAAATTAGCTCTTTTGCCCTTGCTTATCTTACATTGCAGAACTATGGAACAATTTCGCCCTTTTCCTGCAGTTTTTTTCCCTTGCTTAGCTCAGTATTCCCCAATAGTCATTACTGAATACCACAAATGACTGATTCAGTGTACAGAAAAATGTGACAAATAAGGTCAAAAGATGCATTCATATCAGCACCTTTTCTAGCTTACCTTTTCAAAAACAGGAGAAATGTTCAGGAGTGGGTAACACAAAGATGCCTTGTATGACATGTTAAAATGAATGTGTTCAAAGCACAACTGTATGTCTTATTTTTATTACTGAATTCTCTACCATTTTGACATTCTTTCTTCTACATTTGCATTGCCTTTCAATGCCAGTGAGAAACGATATGGAGGAAAAACAGCTCATTGTGCTTTGTCTTTTAAGAAATAAAATATGAATATATATCAGGTGATAATTAAAAAGTCGGTGTAAATTTGAAAACAACCAACAGCGTTCTCAGAACTCAATAAACAGCTTTGTGAGAATTTGTGAGAAGCTAAAACTTTACGAGAGACAATCATGTCAAATTTTACAGAGGTCCTTTAAAATGATTTGGCCTTGTGCCAAATAATAAGAAAAGGAAGAAGAAGGTTATACATGAATACATCAAGTCCAAACTCAGCAGAGTAAATATCATCAAGGCAATTAACACCTGGCCAATTTCAGTCATTAGATACCAAGTTAGAACAGTGAGCAAGACACAAACAGAACTAAAAGCTCTGGATAGGAAGGTTAAAAAAAAAAAGAATAATGCCTTTCATCAATGAAATTCTACTTATCAAGACAGGCATAGACAGGCATGGAATGTTGCAAATACACCAGACAGTTGAAGAAGAAATATGGCATTAGAAGATTATCTGTAGGACATTGAAGAAGTACTGAATACTAGCGAGACCATTCTGGCCTATAATAAAAACTTAATCAAGTGTAGAAGAATGAAATATTTTGGGAAATATTAAAAAGGCAGGATAGGATACAACCCTAAATGAGAAATGAGAAAAAAATCTTAAGAGAGGCAGAAATTAGCCCCACTTTCCTTGCCCCATGCACAAACTGAGGAGGCCAGCTTTGAGAAATGCAGATTTGGTAATCCATTCAGAAAGACTGGGACAAGACAGAAACTCAGATAAGCAACAAAGAAAAGGTTGACAAAATGAGCTCAGACAAATACCTAGGATTTGCCTATGGAGCCATTCATGACCCCTACATGACTCCACAGGAATCCAGAAGACATAAAAGTCCACCCACTCTCAACTCCATTTTGTCAGCTGTCCCAGAATCACATGTGGTTGGTGGTTGTGCTTCATCAATAAATGAAGTCTTTCTTTCAATCAGCCTCCAGGCTCCATTTTATTTCCAGTGCCTTTCTCCTGGATTGGAACTGGGCCTGGATATTTCTTCCAATACAAGAATAAAAAAAGAGACATGGCAAGGCGAAGTGTTTCATAGCCAATATATTTTAAAAAAACAAATAGCAAGCTAAGCTGAAAATAGCAAGACCTGGCAATACTAGGAGCAGGAAAGTTAAGAAAGAGACAGAAGGGCCAATTCTGGCGCACAAGACCAAGCCTTAAGAACAAATGCATATAAAATCAGAATTGAGAAGACAGCAACAGAAAGCAAATGCCATCTCTGCAAAGAAACTGAAGAAGCAGTGGACTATTAATTAGCTGCTTCGAGAAGATCGCATAAACTGACTACAATTAATGGTGTAATAAAGTAGCAACAAGGGTATGTTGGAAGATCTGCAAGAAATACCATTTGGCTGGCAAGCAAGAACTGGTGGGACCACAACACAGACAGCATAATTGAAAATGAATAAGCTAAATTGCTCTGGGATGTTAGAATTTAAACAGATAGGCACCTGCCACATAACACCCCAGAGTTGACAATTGTTGATTGTTAAAAGTCTGGATAGTGGTCATTGCAGTAGCTGGAGTAGAAGAGAAGAGAAAGAAATAGAGCAAAATACAAAATACAAAGACCTGCAAATAGAAGTAGAACAACTCTGACAAAAGAAAACAAAGATGGTACCATTCGCAATAGACAGCTTGAGTATCATCCCATAACTTCTGGAGCACTACTGGACCACCATTGGCATTGACAAAATCATCAAATCAGCTTATACCAGATCTTTGGAAAGGACTCACTAGATCAGAGGTTCCCAACCTTTTCTATACCCTGAACCTCTAGAATGCTTCTGATATATTCTCACACCTCTTACAAAAATAAATAATTATATGCATATCATTATGGGGGGCAAGGATAGTTGATGCGCCAAATATAGCCTCTCAACTATCAAACGACAACCCGGCCTTCACGTGGTGCCCCCTGTTCCCACCAATCGGGCTCTGTCAACCCTTGGGACTGGCATCCCCTTGGGTATATCCAGCCGAAACAGCTTCCATGGATCGCCATAACTTTCCATGGAAGTCGCCTATACCCACGTTGGGTGAAGAGGCGTCAAGTAAGTAAGTAAGCAAGCATATCATTATACATATACACTATAATTTTGAGACTTCTAAACCCAGGTTTTTGCACCCCTTGGAATATCATCTGGCACCCCCAGTTGGGATTCTCTGCACTAGATAAATAAAAGTGCCAGATCCAGTCAAAACATCTGGCTGATTGTGCAATCAATCAAAATACTTCAGATTTATAATTTGGAGGGAGAACCTGATGTTTCTTGAACATAGTAGAACTGATTGTTTGAAATTGAGTAGAGATATAGAAAATTAGCCAACTGTTTTGGATTTTGGTGAACCTTTTCAGCACCGAGTGTCTAAATGGGATTGGGCATGCGGGGGAGCACTGGAAACCAGAAGAGCAGGTGTGTGCCAGGAAGCTGAGCTTCTGGTTCTGGTGCGCATGCACGTGTGAAGACCCTGGCCGCACATGCATGCCAGGGAGCTGCTCTTCTGGTTTCTGGTGTTCCTGTGTGCATGAAGACCAGCTGGCCAGTATGCATGTGCACTTCAGAACTTGGAAGAGAAATGGGCAATGGCTGGCGTGCTCAGAGAGATGGCTCTGTGCCACTTCCGGAACACGTGCTATAGGTTCTCCATCACAGGTATATATTATCAGTCACTATGTCCAATAAACTAGTTAAGGCAGTTCACAAAATATCACTGTATTCAGGATGAGATTAAGTAAGGAATTTTCAATTCTTTACTTAAAATTAAGTGGAGTAAATTTTCTTATTTTCCAAGATCTCTGTTCTACAAAACTACTTTAATGAAGTGACCAATGATGACTTAATCAGAAGACACTCCAAATTGAATGAATCTTTCAGTTCACTCTTTTCCTTTTCTTACCATTAAACTTTTACTTAAATTATTGCGTGTTTTTTTATTTAGCAGTTGCCCCACTGTTGTTTGCAACATAATGAGCTCCTTTCCTTCGCACACATTTTTTTTTAAAGGAATATAAATGTCAGAATTAGAATGAAGTTCGTATATGTGTGTTTTACCCAGATGAATAAAAATCTGTTTTGAATGATCCCCTCCCTGTTATCAAGATTTCATATACTATACAAGATGCCTGATAGATTTATTGCATCTTAGTTTTTATTTAAGCATATTGCAAGGATTAAGTTTACACAAGAATCAAAACATACGCATTTTGAATGCTATTCATTTTAAAAAAATACATGCACAAAATACATTGAAAAAAGTGCATGCATAAAAGTGCATATGAAAGCAAGCATTCCTAGTATTCTACCATATAAGAGAAAATTGTTTAAAATGTGTGTAAGCTAAGAAAACTACAGACAAAAATATTTATATCAATATCATTTTTCAGGAAGATGGATTGTTTTGGCCAAATTCACAAATAGGTGGCGAAATTGTATGAAAGAAAACCTCTAGTTGTGATGATAAATTAATGAAGCTGAAATTAATGTTCAACCATAACCAGCTTCTCATACTCTATTGCCACCCATGATAAGGAAAACCACAAGAAAATGCTTGGTTGCCTACAAATGATAAGAACTCACTCCAAACTCTGTGGTTCCAGCTCTTATCCATGGATTGAGGTGGTTAAAGTTCTATGGCAAGATAATATTCATTCCTTAGTCTTTATAGTTATGTGAATTTTGTAAAAAGTTCAATAATGGGCATCTGTGCTTAATTGCCTCACAAAAGTAGCTTTCAATCACAACATAAGAGAATGACCTAGGTAAGTTTCAGATGCAGTGCATTAACTGTTGCCATCAGTTAAATGAGAAGAAACTGAAGGATATAAACCAGTTTAGATTTTCTATGTCTTCTCTGGATGCAGAAGGGTAAAGAAGATGGTTAGGGGACAGGAGAAGAATGGTTGCAGGAACTAGGTATTTCTAGTTTAATGAAAAGAAGGATTAGGGGGGATATGATAGCAGTCTTCCAATATCTGAGAGGATGCCACAAATAAGACTGGGGAGTCAACTCTTCTCCAAAGCATCTGAAGGCAGGACAAGAAGCAATGGATGGAAACTAAAACAAGGAGAGAATCAATCTAGAACTAAGGAAAAATTTCCTGACAGTTAGAAAAATTAATCAGTGTAATGGCTTGCCTTCAGAAGTTGTGGGTACTCCAACACTGGAGGCTTTTAAGAACAGATTGGACAACATTTGTCTGAAATAGTATAGAATTTCCTGCCTGAGAAGGTATTGGATTAGAAGACCTCCAAGGTCCCTTCCAACTCTTGTTATTCTGTTACAAAGTCTTTTAACAACACGATGTGAGATGCAAATAATCAGAAACATTCATTGAGTTCTAAGAAAAGTTTATTATTGCTACTTATACACAAGAATCTAGTCAGTTAATAGTTAAAGCTAAATTGTTCCTAGATGAGGAACAACAGAATTCAAGGGGAACTAGACTTGAGTCTCTTGTGTCAATGTAATGACTCCAAGCTGATGACACGTTTAACCCAGCCTTTTAGGCCTGTTTTTCTACAAATGATCAGGGACCGTAGATCAGCATATTAGTTGCTGTAATGGCTAATAATTCGGCTCCATCCCCTATGAAGGGGGGAACCAACTGCTAACTGTATATAATTCATGCAGCTTGAAAATTATTACTATGATCAAAATAGCATATAAATTAGTAATTTCCTGTTAAAACATTTACATAAGCACTAAATAACCCATTTGACTACTCAAATCTAATTCCCTTTTGCCCATCTAAAAAGGACTGATCCGTACTGTACTGGCATGATTCTTCTTGTTCTTTGAGGACAGGATAGGTAAACAATTTTTATTTAAATGCCTGTCAACTGGTATGCAATCTTTGGATAAACAGGCAATCTGTTCTATTCATATGCAACTGAACAGGCAAAATTTCACTTCCTCCTTGAAACAAAGGTGGACATTGTGGGAATCATATGATTCTTGAATATAAATATGCAACTTTTGGTACGGAAGTAGTAATGTGTACTACAATTAATACATAGCCGCACTGAGTTAAGGAAAATGAGTGTGAAGACTTAACAAGAATTCTATGTTTGCTGTATTTTCTTAAGATTCCTTTTTGAGGTAATTAAGCCTCAAGATAGAACTTGACATTGTCAGAAATGAGTATATGGTCCAGGTTCTCTGGTGATCCCACCTATTCACTGCCTCTGCAGAGATTTCATCTTTATTTTATCACTTGAAGCAACATCTACAAATAGAAGTCAAAAACTGGTCTAGCTAGCAAGAGCTGCTCTTGTCTGCCATGTTAATTTGCTTATCCTGTCTTTGCTCCTCATAAAAACAGAAGGAAGGAGAAAATAAATAGCATATCAAAATGGTAAGTCTCCAGACCAAAGAGGTCAATACCATGTGGGAAACAGATTACATAAAAATAGGAAATGCCACTTATTTTTTTAGACAAATTTTTTTTTTTTATTTTTTATTATTTTTATGACAATAAAATAGAGAGACCATTAACCTCTAGTGGGAGAAGAAGCAATGGGTATACATTGATGGGGGTATAAGAGGGAATTGGACAAAGGCAAATCAACTGCTTCATAAATTTCATTCTAATTTTCAGTGAAGGTGCTATTTGAGAGCTTCCTAGCCTAGCAGCTGGGATGTGCTGTGTTGAGCATCCTGGTTTCTTCTGAAATTTGAAAGGGAGGTTGGCAATCAGGATATAGCAACAGGATTCCATCTCTAATTTCTGTCTCTAATCTCTATCATCTCTATCATCTCTATCCTGTCTGTCTGTCTGTCTGTCTGTCTGTCTGTCTGTCTGTCTGTCTGTCTATCTATCTATCTATCTATCTATCATCTATCTATCTATCATCTCTATCTGTATCTCAATACAGTACATCATAAAAGAATAATCAGAGCTAAATACCAGTTAAATATGTATCTGTCCAAGAAACAATTCATTTGAATCAGAAGTTATTTTCTGATTCAATTTTACTTTTACTTGACTTTGAGTTTTTTGGACATTCCAAGTTGAAATCTAAGGTTGGAGGTGAATAGTGGCTTTTTTCCCCTTCTCATACCATGCTTGTCTTTCTTTCACACCTATTCACACCTCATTTTGCTCCTTTTCTCTCAGAATTCTAACCCCAAACTGTTATATTCTTTCTACAGAAGACAGGGGGTTGGGGAATTTGGCTTTGTATTTTTTCCCCAAAGCATACAGATGTCTACTGAAAATATCTACAGCTTAACTCAGCCAAGAAGTATATGGCCTGTTTAGCTTTTCAGCTGGATTCTCCAGTCTAGTGTTAGACATGCAGTTATTTTGTGAAAATGAGAATGAATTTAATGGCAAGAACACAGCACAACTTCACCGTATATACATTTGTAAACTATTTTACCCAGAAGTTTAATCAGGGGTGAAATCCTCCTGGTTCCGCCGAACCGGTAGAGACGATTGTCCTTAGTTCTGAGAACCGGTAGTAAAAAAAAGCTTCCGAGGATCATGCAGCTCATAGCTGAGCTATTTGATCCTTGGAAGCTCCTCCACCCCTTTTTAAAGCATCTGTTTCCTGTCTATTCGCCCGAACCGGCAGAAAAAAAATTGCTTTAAAAAGTGAAAAAAAAAAGTTGGCCATGCCCACCCAATCACATGAAATATCCCCCACCAAGCCACACCCACAGAACCAGTGGCAAAAAAAAATAGATTTCACCACTGTTTAATGTACATTTTTTAAATGTACAAGAACCCCATAAGGAAAGGATAGGAAGGCTGCGGACCCCATTGGAGTCTGGAAGAAGAACCTTTTTTGTCATGGTCCTTACTCTTTGGAACACTGTGTCTTCCGAAGTGAAATCCATATCCATCCTTTCGGCTTTTCATAAAAACCTGAAGAGCTAACTCTGCCAGTTGGCCTGTGGTTGAGTCACTCTGGAGGTAGCTAATAAACTAGGATAAGAGTTTGTCTCCTCCTCATGTGCTTCTTGGTCCCTTCCTTGTCACCTTG